>NC_142804.1:16039148-16149148 GCF_049724085.1 Artemia sp. Qi Xiang Cuo
CCTACAGTAGTGTTGGGCGATATGCAATATCAATATATCGGAATAAATGTCAATGCTAAATTTGGAAACGTAAATATTGATATCGAAAACAATAATGGGAATTTTTCTTTGATTTTTTTCTGACATCTAACGGTGAACGTCCATCCAAAAGTTTTCAATAGAAAAATGCTTTGCAAATGGCCGAGAAGAAGTGGAATAACGCATTCAATCCATTGAGTCATACATACTAATGCATAGCCTGGTCTCAAACTCAAAGCACGTTTAGTGAAGGTCAGCTGTCGAATGTGGCCGAGAACCTCAGAAAGGGTTTGCTGGATAAAATGCCTTCTAGGTTGTCTAGCCTTGGTCTGGTCAAACCCGTTAAAAGTTGATCCAAGCTTCAAACAAATGTGTATACCTGAGTCATCAAATCCCTTTAATCCTCAGTCTTATACATTATGAGCAAGTGTTTGATTCAGTCGGCAGGAAAGCTTTAGCGAAGGTCCTATCCTTGTTTTATATACGAGATAAATGAATTAAAGTGATCAGTACTATGAACAAGAATACCACTGCTGTGATCAAAAAAGGGATTAAGGCTAGTAACAAGTTTTTGTATTAAATCAGAAGTGTAGCAGAGTTAAGCTCTATTCCATTTATATCGATATTTTGATGGACTTTATCCTAAGGATCACAGCAAAGGCAATCTCAGAACACGGAATTATTTGAGGAAGCATAACTCTCCTAGAGTTAGATCATGTTGATGACTAGAGCCTCCTAAAAGAAAATGTTGGCAAAATGAGTGGTTTTTTATTGTGCAAGAATAACTTTAAAAATTAATGATAAGAAGACTAAGTTGCTATTTATGTTGAAAGGAAAACAAGTGAAGGTGAAGAGGTAACGCTGGATAGTGAGAAGCTTGATGTAGTGGAAAGCTTCCCGTACATAGGTAGTATTATTAGTAAAGAAGCTGAGTGCAGGGAAAATGTTAAAAGTTGAATTGCCAAGGCCCAGGGTGTTTCTGTACTGTTTAAAAAAGTTTGGAAAAATAGAAAGATAAGTTTGCCAATAAAAGATTATAATATTTGAAGTTGCAGTGATGACAGTGGTCAAGTATGGGGTGCTCCGAAAGACGGAGGAGGATTTGATGGATGTTGTGAGAGAAATTGCCAGCAGATTATTTTCGGTAACTAACTGACTGACCTTATCCCAAAGAGCAAGTGTACGAAAAATGTCATTCTACTCCGCTTCCTAGGACTGTAATGAGAGAAAGGCTGAGATGGCTAGAACACCTTCAGTGGATAAAGGATAGCTTTCAAAAGATCGTCCTTGTGGCCAGCTGTGTATGGCCAAACAAAAGTAGGTCGTTCCCGAAAGGGGATTGCTTGATGTCTTAAGGCAAGAGTTAAGGAAAATCCGAACTCCTTGGGAGGGTGTAAAGAGGGAGACTTTGTATGGATCGGGAAGTGGACGAGCGTACTTAGCTGTGTTAGCCTCGGGTGACTTGTTGCTGAAGTGAGTTGTTGTTAGTAATTTTAGTAGCATAACTCCCCTGACAATCTTCTCCAAGTTGATAGTAAAATTGCAAAAGGGATGTATTTGGCATTGCTGGCTGCTGAATCTCTATTAGCAGATGCAAGTCCTGTGGCATTCCCTTTAATTCAGCCAAGCCAAAATAAAGCCAGTATGTGAGGATCACACGACGAAGTTATAGTTGTTAACGCAAGGCATGCTTCGCCAGCAGCCGAATCTATTATGGCTGTGGAGATTTTCAGTAGAGATTTACAGACCCAAGAAAGACTGGCCAGCTCAAGTTGTTGGAGTCTCTTGTGGTCTGGCTTAGGAGTAAAATGGAATTCTAGGAAATCCTGATTTTGGTTTTGAATACTGTTTTAAATTAGATTTAGCACCAAAGATATTTAGGACATGGTTTCGTATTTGAGCAAATTGTTTACGATTAAAAAATAGAAAAACAAGTTTTGATAGAAAAAGAGTGGCCTCAGAAACGATTTAGTCTTGCCCCAAATGCAATACAAGAGCTCAAGATGTGGCATCCATTTTGGTTGAGCGTCAGCAGCTTAATGATTTAAGAAGTATACTTTTTGAAGGTGAAACCCATGAGTTCCTGGGGATCCTGCAGACGACTTGAAAGAAGACAATCATCCAGGTTTGCCAGTTTGCTATTGAGGGAAGTGATAAAGAATAAAGAGTAGCACATTATTTTTTTTTTGGGGGGGGGGGAGAAGGAGGAGATTCATGATTATAATTTATTCTATTTTTTTAAATATGTATTATAGAATAATGTGGTGTCCTAACCTTGTCATGCTTATAATGAGAAACAAATTTTGTATGAAAGATATATTTATGTTGAAAGGAAAAGAGAGGTTTTCAAAGGCTGCTTAGTTAATCACTAAAAGGCGAAATCAATCTCACAGAAAAGCATTGATATGTTGCTGTTTTTAAATTGCCAAAAATAGCCAGTAATTATTTTTCTTTGTCCTTAGAAACTTCAATTTCAAGTTTTCAAGATATTCATATTTAATTAAGGAATTAACGTTCGTCTTTATTGTTTGATCTTATGTTATTCGAAGTTTGATAAACAAAACATGAAAAACGCTCTCTAATTACAATTTTCGTGATTTAAGTGAAATCATGAGCTAAAATAGGCAGCGCAAAGGCGCTGCCTAGGTAAAGAACGATGTTAGAACAATATATTATTTATTTGTGTTTCTTCTAGACCAGGGCACTTCATATAGAAAGATTTGTCATAGAAACTTTGAGAGGGACTCATTCGATTGGAAATTGAAAGGGCTAGTGCCCATTATAATATTCGAAAGGTATTGAACAGCAACAAGCCCCCCCCCCCCCCGACGCCTTTCATTTCCTCAAACATATCCAATCAAAATTTTGAGATAGCCATTTTCTCAACGAAGTTCGAAAGGTCCGGAAGTTATGTCTTTGAGGGTGAAAAACCCCCCTCGGTCCTCAAGGCAAGAGATGTAAGGTATGGCCTAGGGGCATATTAGGTTTTATAGAAATGTGGTCGCATAAACTTTGGAGGAGTTTCATTTGGCTGGTAATCAGAAGTTCTATTGCCCTTTTTAAGTGTTAGAGTAATAAGGGCACAAACACCACCACCCCCACCTCCATCCCACACACGTCGTATTTTCCCGAAATACATCCAATAGAAATTGTCAGATAGACATTTAATAAAAAGAATAATCCGAAGATCACATAACAAGGACTTTGGGGTTGACAAAACCCTTAAGAACCTAGGAACGAAGGTTGTAAGTTTTGTCCCGGGGGCATTTAAGGTTTTTACGGTAGCAATTTTTGCATAAGCTTTTGAGGAGGCTCATTTGTTTGAATATTTGAGGTTCTAGTTTAAGTTTAAGAGTCAGAAGTGACGAAGGGCAACTAAAGCCTTCCTCCCTGGCATCCTCTTTTCCCCAAACGCGCCTAGTTTAAATTGTGAGATAGCCATTTTTTTCAAATTAGTTCAAAGAACATATATAACAATGTCTTCAGGGTTGACGCAGAGCCCTGGGGTAAAGGTTGTAAGTTATGCCCTGGGGGTATATAAGGTTTTTATAAAATGGGTGGTGGTATAAAATTGAGATGGGGCTCGTTTGACTTGAAATTGGAAGTTATAATTCCTTTTTTAAGAGTCAAAAGTGACTTGAGAGCAACCACCTTCACCCCCCCCCCACCCATCACCCATAATTTCCCCAAAAAAAACTTCAAATTTTTTTTAGACATCTATTTTTTCAGCATTGTAGAAACGTATAGTAATTATACATTTGGGGACGTCAACCCCCTCCCCATTTGCCCTTAGGGCAAGGGCTTTCAGTTAAGCAATTTTTCATTGTTTCCATATAGTATATGTTATTGAGAAAGGTATACATGTTTGACTTCTACATTCCCAAAATAAGAAGGGCGTTCAAGTAAGTCTTTCAGGGAATGTTCAGGGAGTATTAAACTAATTCAAAACATTTTTTGTGTAAATTTGTTATCAAAAGGGCCTACGTTAGGAATGACTGAGTATATTAATCTGGAACGTTCAGGAAATAATAAAGGAGATGATCAATTGACCAAAAAGGTAATATTTGCACGCTGCTACTACTACAACTACAATTGCTTCTACTTCTACTACAACAACTACTAGTACCACTATTATCACTAAAACCATTAATTCGGTCGCAAGTACTACTTAGGCTGAGGATATTGAATTAAAAATCTGAGGAAATGTTGAGGGGAAATTTGAACTAAATCAAAACCAACTATATGCATATAGATAGCTGATACGGGCGCATCAATATTATTTTTGGACCGACTTATCATGTTGAGAGGAAACTTCTTTGGCATCATGATTGGGATGTTAAGCTAACCAAAAGGCAAAATGTACCTGTTGCTACTGCTCAGGGTCGTTACTAGTATTTTTTTTTGGGGGGGGGGAGAGATTTTACCGACTGGCTAGTAATTTTTACCGACTATTTTTGTCATAAATTAGCATAATGTCCGTTTCGAATACATTGCGTCAAACCACTGCATAGTCGGTAAAACCACTGCATTTTCCAACCGAGATTCAGATTTCAGTACGTATCATGTCACTATTTTAATGCTGATTGTTTAACGAAATGGAAAATTATGACACCATCTGTAAAATCACGGCAAGAATTGGCAAAAGTTCCGCGTTTACCCACCAAGTTTAAAATTTTTGTAGATGACATGTCAGCATTTTCGTGGTCTTTGTTGAACTAAACAAAGCGCGTCCCCCCTCCCCTCCTCCATAGGCGACAGCCCTGCTACTTCTATTAATACTGCTGCTGATACCTTTACTACAACTTCTACTAAGTAGTCCCCGAAGCCGCGCCGCGTCAACATAATGCTAGCGAATGTGTGATTTAGTATCGGCGGCGGTGCGCCGCTAAACGCGCCGAAATTTTTTTTGCCGGCGCGCCGATTTTTATGATTAAAAAAAATAATAAAAATTCTACTTCACCAAGCACGTTCAACCTCAACTTGATTTTAATAAGCATTTTTAAATGGTTGGCTAAAAACATACAAGAACAATATGACAAAACAAGAATTTTTTGGGCCGTGCGGAAAGTGTTTATGTTCACCGTCGATCAGACCAAACAGAATTCTCATTTTTAGCCACTAGCCCCAGGGAAACCTACGTTGTGTTTATGTTTAACATCGCATTGTTCCTTTAAAATCCCGTGTTTAGTCATTTCCTTCTAGTTAATGATTTCGGCTAATGTGTGTATAACTTTCAAAGTTTGAAGTTCAAACATCTCCTGTTCGTCAAATACATACGAAAAGGAAGTGAAAAAAAACCAAAACAAATAACAACATCGAAAAAACACTGTATACAAATCAGATACCATGGCTTAACAACACCAACAATTTTAAATCAGCGGTTATATCACTTCAGTTACTATTGATGTAGCAAAAGTCAGTTTGTTCACTCTGCCTGGAGCAATTGATCTTTTTGCAGTCACTATCAGTCCTGTCGTGCTAAAAAGCCGTTTAGCTGGGGCACATGTGGCCGGTACAGGCAGAACTTGACGAGCGTAAACTGCCACTCGCGGGATCTAATAATAGTACTGGACCTTGGGGTCCCACAGAATGCCGCAAATGGGCTTCTTCTTTGTATCTGCTGAAATAAGTTGTTTTGTAAGGGAGAAAAAACCTGAACCTTCACCATAGGGCTCCTGCGCACTACACTACAGGAGGAACTAAACTGCACCTTTACCCTCTTTTCTTATCAACACGGAATAACCCTCCGAAATTCTTTTCTGAAGGAAGTGGTATAACGTTTCAAGTCAAAGTTTAAGGCTACTTCAACTTCAGTGTGCACTGCTAACTGTGCAAAAAAATGCAATTCATTTCTATAGATATATTTCTATACTAGCTCTAGACAATCTACCAAGCGGGAAACTACCGCAAATCAGCATCGATAAATAAATGAAACCCAAAACGAACAAAGTTTACAATAAACAACTGAGTCAAACTCAAAACGAGCAGAAATTAACATAAGTTGGGCTCAAATCCCCTATGCCTTCCCAAGGCCAGAACATAATTTTCACTTTACTGAAAAATATAAATGTTTCTACTTTTATAACTTCAATAAATCAAATAATATTAACACTTTGTTTACAAATATCAGTGTATGTATATTAAACTAACAATGCATATTCATTTGTATTTTTTCAGTAAATTGCAAATTATGTTCTGGCCTTGGGAAGGCATAGGGGTTGTGAGCCCAACTTATGTTAATTTCTGCTTGTTTTGAATTTGACTCGGTTATTTATTGTAATTTCTGTTCGTTTTGGGTTTCATTTATTTATCGATGCTGATTTGTGGTAGTTTCACGCTTGGTAGATTATTTGACTTTAATTTTGCTCATTTTTGGTTTAATGGAGTTCTTTACTTTTCTTTGAAAAAACTTATTTTTTGGAAACAGTTTTTTTAAATTTAATTTCTGTTCGTTATATATTGACATAGTCTTTACAGGGAAAAAGAAAATCATACTTTAAATCTTTTCGTTTTTTTAAGAATTTATAGTTTGGCCGGGCTATTTGTATGCTGGAAAACAATTTTCAGCAAAATTTAACAACATAGACCCTTATAAAAATCTGGACACAAATAATAGTGTTTAATTTAGTTTCATACCTCCTCTAGTTGACCTGAAATGGAAAACTTGATAACATTCGCAAAAAAAATTGTTTACTTTCTTTGATAGCTTGGATACACTTACGCTATTTTGATTTGGTCAAATTTTAAGATCAGAAGAAGACCTGAAAGTTTGAACATAATACCCTCAGTCGTTCTTGGGATACTGCTGAGATGCCTTATTGGGAATTAGCATTAACACAGTGCATTTTGATTTAATCTTAAGGTAACATTTAATTTTTAAACATAAAGGCAAACGGGAGAGTGGGGGTGGGAGTGGGATTAGTTGCCCTCCAATCACTTTCGATTATTAAAACGGGCATCAGCCCATTCTATTTTCAATCGAATGAGCACTTTTCGAAGTTACTATGACAACTCCTTCGATATGAGGTGCCCTGGTCTAAACAACAACAACAACAAAAAAATGATACATTATACCCACATCGATCTCTACAATAAAAATGTCAAGCCTTCCAATCACTTTCGATTATTAAAAAGGGCACTAGGCTTTTCGATTTCCAAACGAATGATCCCTTTTTGAGTTTCTACGACAACGCTTTCTATAAACACCGTCTATGCCCCCAGGGCATAAATTACAACCCTTACCCTAAGGGCTTTGAGGGTGGTTGTCATCCTCTAAGACCTAATTTCCAGAACTTTCAACTACGTTAAACAAAATGGTTGTCTCAAAATTTTGATTGGATGTGTTTCGGGAAATGGTTGGTGTGGAAGGGGTGTTAGTTGCCTTCCAATGATTTTCGAGTATTAAAAAGGGCACAAACCACTCCAATCTCTAATTGAATGAGCCCTTTTTGAAGTTTCTACGACAACTTCTTCGATACGAAGTGCCCTGGTCTAAAGGAAAAAATAATAAATAATACATTGTGCCAAAATCGTTCTTATATACGTCCAGGGCATAACTACAAAACCCTTGCCCTAAAGTAACCTCCTCAAAAAAAAAATTTTCTCTCTGGAAATCAGTTACTCTGAACAAAATGGCTATCTTAAAATTTTGATTGGATGTGTTTGGGGAAAGGGTGGGCGTGGAAGGGGTGTTAGCTGCCTTCCAATCACTTTCGACTATTAAAAAGGGCACTAGCTACTCCAATTTCCAATCGAATGAGCCCTTTTCGAAGTTTCTACGACAACTCTTTCGATACGAATTGCCCTGGTATGGAAAAAAAAATACATTGTACCAACATAGTTCTTTACTTAGACATCTCGATTGCGCTGCATATGACAACATTCTGAATTGCCTAATGCTCTTTTACCTACCTCTTTTCATCCGAAAAATCAGAAAGAAAAATGAACAGAATTTTAAAGTGGAAGGTAGAATTTTTGTTTCAAGAAAAATTTGTTCTTCGCCGCCGATAGAATCAGCGGCGGCGTCAGCGCGCTGATGCAAGTTCGGCGGCGCGCCGCCGATTTTCGGCGCGGCTTCGGGATCTACTACTAATACACTATTACTGCTACTACTGTTAATACTACTACCACTACTACTATGATAATATCACAATTAAGGTTACGCGGATGAAGGTGAAAATTTGAAAGAATATTGAGGTGAAATTTTAACTAAATTAAAACGCACTATGTGTATGCAGATTGTGAAAGAATGAATTTGGGTATTAAGTTTGAATTTTCAGAGTCAACTTTTATGGAAGCAGATTTGGAATAACAAATAGCAGTTTGAAATAGATATAGATAGAGGAAAGTAGTTTGAAAGAGGTATTTCAAACTGCTATTTGTTATTCGAAATCTTTTCCATAAAAGTTTTTCAAAATTACCGTTAATGACTCTCTTGTATAACTGCGATCTTCATCTTTAACATTTTATTCTGCAGTAGGTGATATAATTTCACAGTTCCCACTATTTGCATCGTCAGTTTTGATTATTTTAATAAGAGTAGCATCTTCTACAATAATATTTTCTTCAATACCTATAGGCTCCTTTGACCGTCTGGTCACTACGGTCTAAGCTTTCTATGGTACGGTTCGTAGTTTTGGACCAAAGGATTTTTTGGACTGTAAATTCGAACATTCTTCAATTTGTTCTTTTAATGTAGACTTCGTTGAAGAAAGGAAAGAAAGAAACAATAACAAATGGCTGATTCAATATTTACTAAAAATAGAAGTTAAATTTTGGTTACAAAGGTAAATCATGGAAAGATGAAGCTCATGTGACTCTTATGACTGATTTCGATGTTTTATATTATTTGGTAGCCGTAAAGACCTGGGAATAACTTGAAGAAAGCCTGAAGAACTCTGAAAACTAGCCTAGGCTACATTAATACAGTGGCTAAGATAATGATCAGTTGAACAACTAAGCTCTGTCCCATACCATTAAAATCTTACTATACTGTGTAGAAATTTGATTGTTTCATTTGTAGATTTATCTATGTCTTAGGCTAATAATTAGCCTAGGATAGTCTACCACTAGGAAAATAGCCTATAGGCCTATAGGTCAGCCTAAAGAACATTGCATTGGTCTTGCAAATTATGATCTTATCCTCTTGGGTCTCTTTAAACTTTTCTGAAATTCATTGGATTGATAGATCTGGTTTTGTGCTGGAAATTCTCCTTTTCTGCCTGCTCTCTCTAGACACTCACTAGGCTAGGCTGCTGAACAATGTCTGAATCAACTCATTTAGAGAGGGCCAGCTTCTAACATTCTTGGGTAAAGTTATACAAAATCATATTAGCCTAGGCTATTGAGTTAGGAGTAAAGTGAATACACCATTTGATGCAAATGGGTACCTGGAGAAATCTGAAGTAACAGGAAGGTTTGCGAGCATAGTTGGCTAGCCCCTTCACTTCTGGCTGAAGGGCCACGGAGATCAGCACCGCCGGTTTGACCTTAAGGGTCTAGTGCCGCATCCTTTACTTTATTTGCATTGATGCCTTTATGCGATTACGGATATAATAAGCATTTCTGTCAGAAATGAATTTCAGCCCCCCCTATATAGGCTATACCTAACCTAACCCTGCATTGGCATCTATAGGGGGAGGGGGGGCGGAAACTCATTTCCAATAGAAATGCTTATTATATTTGTAATCAGCTTAAAAAAAGGCATCAAATGGTGTATTCACTTTAGTCCTAACTCAATAATAGGATTTTGTAGAACTTTACCCATTCTTGATCTTATTCTATGCTACTCAGTAATCAAGACCTTCTTATCAAGAATAAAAAGCTCATCAACAGTTTGAAACAGTGACCACAATGTAATTGTTTCAGAACTAGGGTAGAAAACCAGTAGCCTATCCAATTGAGCAAAATTATGTAAAATTAAAACCCTCACATCTTGTTACCAAAGAGGAATTGAGAAGGATTGTGTAGCCTATATTAATGAATAGCTTAAAATATAGGCTATGCATCAATATGGTAATTATTAAAATCATTTAAGATCAAACACGTGAAATTATTAGTTTATTGACTTACCTACAGGGACCTCTTTTTGTAAATACTAATTATCCTGTTTTGATGTATATATCCTTTTAGTGTTTCAGTTTTATTCATATATTAACAGGAAGCTGATTTTCTTTTGATTCTAGTAATGCAACTTTTGTTTGCTTGATATTTATGCTATAAATCACAAATATTAAATATAATTTTTCTATTAAATTGCTTTTTCTAAAAAGAGACCACATTTTAAATTGATGCTGACAAATTATTGTTGAAAGTTTGACCAAGAAGGCAGAGTTCTTGTTACTGCCCTCACATTGCATCATGCTATAGTAAAAATTCAAACACCGGACAAAAACCGGACAATTCAAACAGAACTCGTGGTCATTCTCAAAAGCAATTCCGAAAACGAGCCAACACCAGACTAAGGAACAAGTTCTTCTCAAATAGAGTTGTCAGCTTGTGGAACTCCCTTAGTGAAAAAACAGTAACCTCTACCAGCGTGGATGCGTTTAAGTCATCAGTGGATAGAGAGTGGCTCAACAAACCGTGGTGCACCATTTGGGATGCCACAAATGATGATTAACTATCATCACTGAAGCTGGCGGACACAGGATTCGTCCTATCGCTAGCAAGTGCGATTTAAGGTAAAAAGGGGTGGTCCAAAAACCAATTGCTGTTTTTCTGGAATGCCAAAGAAAAGTGGTCTTTCCCAAAAAGAGGTCTTTTACCCTAGCCTATGTTTGCCTAGTGATAGTGATATATATATATATATATATATATATATATATATATATATATATATATATATATATATATATATTTCTGATTCCTGTACTGTTTCCCCCATTCTCTTGTATATGATGTATTGCCTGAAATAGAACCAATTTTAAATACTGACTTAATCGTTTTAAAGGAACCTTTGTCTTTTAAAACTATTAAACCTTCTTGCCCTAACTCCTTTCATCCATGTATCCTACACAAATATTGAGCACTTGTTTTTTCCACTTTCTTTGCTATTCAACTTATCATTGAGTCATTCCAGACTACCACTGGACAGAAAAACTGCCCTTATCATTGCTATATTTAAAAAGGACCTTGCTGAACACTATTAACCCATAAGCATGACATTACCTTAAATCACACTTACCAGCTATAGAATGACAAAAAAAAGCACAAGTCATAGTTTTGGAAGTAATTTACTTTTCATTGATTCAATAACTTGGGACAATTATAACCTACATTGTGACTTGACAATAACAGTGACATCAGTCACTATTAAAGTCCTTGAAAGAATAGCTGATTCAGCATCTTCAAGCAAATAATTTCTTACATAGCTTACAGCAGGGTTTTTGTTCTATAATATTTGTTGATACCAATCTCAGTTAACATAATGTTAATGTATTTTTATATATACTTCAAACTGATAAAGATCACCACTAGGTATTGAGCTCTTCAGTGTTGCAAATCTTTAAGACCACACAACTTTCTCAGGAACACAAATTTAAAGACTAAATACAAAAGTTTTTTTGACTTTATTTGGCACTGTAAACTGGTTCTTAATGAGATATAAATATATTAAAATTATGCAAGAGCATGAGATCAGTAAATTTTTGTATATAGTCTAATACTGTATCCAATCCTATTTGAGGTGTGTGTGTGTGTGGGGGGGGGGGGTAATTGTCCTTGATTAGTGGCCCTTTGACTAAGATCAAAATGGCAGCAGTTTGTAATCTTGCTTATAGACTATTACTGTAAAGATTTAAATGTCATTTCAAGAAGGTAATTAATAAGCTTTTGAGAGTTCAAAAATCTTTAAGAAAAAAAACAAATTCAGAAGAAAAAGTCAAAATAGTTAGATACAAAGTTTCTTTTCTTAGTTTACATTTATTTATAATTTGGATGATTTGAACAATTTCACAGCATGTTTGAATAGTTTCAATGATGACTTTCTTCTTGGTAATTCCTTCTGAATGAAACACTACAATAAAACAAAAATTTCTGCTTCATGCAGAAAATTCGAAATAAACAGATTTTCTGGTTCTTGTTTAATGTTTTTTTTTTTACTATATATTTGGTTTGTGAAAAAAACTATGACTATCTCATTAGTTAGGCTGTATAAACACTATTCTATATTCAAATTAATCATGTATCAGGTTTTTCAGAATGTTTCAAAATGATTACATGCAAAAAAAAAATGCCACAATGGTATTGAGAATTGAACAAACATATAGAGGAAGAACATGAACTAAAGTGGAGGCAACCAAGAAAGTTCCTGTAACATAAATTTTCTACATATGCTAAAGTATTTTTTTTTTATATTATTATGCTACATTTAGAAAGTGGCTTAGACAGGAATGACTATTTTGTTCCATTCTACTTTGTTCACTACACAACATAGATATGTACACAAACAGTAGCAAAATGTCTTATGCTCTCCATTAAAGATTTTTGAAACACATCAGTCTAGAAATCTCTTTATGACTTGGCCTCTGTGCATGTGCAAGGACAAATGTTTAGTGCATTACAACAGGAATGATCTGATCAAATGGCAAGTAGCAACCAAAACTATTGCTCTGACATACTGGGAACTTCCTATTTGGCATGCTATGGTG
Organism: Artemia sp. Qi Xiang Cuo; assembly: GCF_049724085.1. Taxonomy (NCBI): domain Eukaryota; kingdom Metazoa; phylum Arthropoda; class Branchiopoda; order Anostraca; family Artemiidae; genus Artemia; species Artemia sp. Qi Xiang Cuo. The sequence goes on from NC_142804.1 coordinate 16,051,817, forward strand.
TGTGTCATTTTTGAAGAAAAATTTCACTACTATTTGTATATGTATATATTTAAGCTGTGGTTTACTGTTACTTTTTTAACTTTTATGGTGCTGTAAACAAAAGTTTTGAGCAGAAGTACTGCTCCCCTCAAAGGTGGTACATCCACGGGTCAACAACTTAATAATCATAAGAGGAAAGATAATTCAAGCTCTGCTACCAAAGATACATCAGATGATGAAAATGTTCAATATTTTGGAAAAGTAGGAAGAATAATAAGAAACAAAAAGGGAGAAAATTGCTGCATGCATGTGACTGATAAAAAGTTTGACCTGGAAAAAGAATTGGAAGTAATGAATAGAGGTGATATTCTAGGAAAGTGGACTAATAATGGAAAATAGAAAAACCTTTTGTGAGTTTGGAAAAAAATTAGGGCTTTTATGTAAAGCAACTGTTTTTTCCAACAGTTGAAATATTGATCCAACACCCTATGTGCCAGCAATGTATCTAGAGGATCTTCATCCCTTTTCTTTATCCTTCATCCTTATCCTTTTTGTGCAAAGGCTCCAACTCCAAAAGCTTTTATTTAGTGCAAGCATAGGATTAAAATGTCTGAAGACTTTCAAGACAGTGATGAACTGAAGAATAAAAAAAAAATATTGATTCAAAAGTTATCAAAACTGAACTAGAGAATATTCTATAATCATCAACTGGAGACATCAGTAAAGATTTGCAAAGTTTAATAAAGTAAGTTGAAGATGTTGCTAAGCATGCTACTAGGGAAAGGATTCATATATTTGAGAATTAGTTCAAATGACTGGAATGTTGAAATTAAGAACATTGTAAAAAAAAAGATGAACATGTCTATTGCTAAATCATTGCTTTGTCCCATTTTTTGGCATATTCTTACAATTATATATATATATTTTGGTTCTAGGCATTTATCCCCCTGGCGATTACACCCCCTCCAGAAAATACCCCCTGTGGAAATTAAGGATTTCTAAATTTGAGAATTTTATTTGAGTTTTATTTTTTTTATTTCTGTAGGGGGAACAAATTTTAGTTACTTGTGTATTATGCTCCACTCACTCAAGTTTACACTGTTTAAAATTTGAGAACACACCAGTTTTTTCATCATTTTTTTTTTTTACTTTAGAAATAAATTTGGGCTATGGATTTGCATATTAGGGGGGGGGGTAAAGTATAGTAGGTGTGCATGCAAAATGTGTTTGGTACAATCATTCTGCATATTAGATAGATAGATAGAGAAGTGTATTTTATAGCCATGAACATAGTAAAATAACATAAATGAAAGGCACAAATAACATAACCTTTGATCTGCAATCATTATAAAACACTTAAATAAAACACTACATTAACCTAAAAATAGTACTTAATACTTGGAAAATTGGTCATTTAAAAAAAAAAAAAAAAAAAAACACTTTACACTTGGAAAAAAAAACAAAGTTAACAAAATTTCCAGATACCTTGATATTCTTCTGTAATTTTTTAGTGGCCATACCTAGAAGGAATTTTTTTCTGACTTCAAACTGTCCAAATACTTCCCCCCCCCCTTATGTGCAAATATATAGCCCAAATTACATATTTCCCATCTATTCTGTCACTTGTCTTTGTCTTGTCTCATGCTAAGATGAAAGAAACTAATGATTAAAATTGGTTTGTCCTTGAGTTCTACACAGCATAAACTTGAGTGAGTGGTGCATAATACACAAGTGCCAAAATTCCTTCCCCCTACATAAATTAAAAAAATAAAACTCAAATAAAATCCTAAAATATGGAAAGCCTTATTTTCCAGGGGGGTAAACGCCAGCCACCATGTATTTTATATGGTAAATATGGAGCTGTCCATATTGACCTATGAATAAAGTGAACATACCACTTTGTGCTTTTTTAATGCTCTTTCTGAATATAATAATTGCTTTTCTTGCCAATTCAGTTTTAAGCCCTTTTTGAACCCTAGTATAACCTGTCAAAATTAATTTGGATAAAAAATCAAAACAATTTCTCCATTTTTCTATCCACCATGTTTCTTCTTTTGGTTTTGATATTTTTTTTACATCTAGGCAAAACAACAGTTTTTAAGCAGACTGCTCCATATTTACCTTTTATATACTCTTTGATCTTTAGGAAAGTAAATAAAGCCAAATCACATTCAAATTGTATGTAAAGTTTAAAGATTTGGGAGCAAAGGTAAATATTGTGGAACTGTAAAGAAAGACTTACAGAAAATTCTGTGGATCCAAAACAAATAATGATGCATCCTTAAAATTATTATGGAACACATTTAATGTAATTGATTGGAAATTGAAGAAACTGGAAAATCATGGGTTAAGAAATCCAGAAGATAATTAATTAGTTACAAAATCTTTTGAAAAAATACATGAGGACAAGAGCACATCTTAATAACAAAGAGATACTGATATTAGAAAATTTGTGTATTCTTTTTAGAATACACAATTCTGTATCTTGTTTTTCTATTTTGCATATTCTGTTTGCAAAATATTTAAATTTTGTGAATATTTGATTTAATTATTCAGTTTAAATATTCCTTTTATATCACTACCCTCAGTGAATCACAATTGAGCCATCTAATCAAACCTGAAGAATTGAGCAACTATATAAAAGGATAAGGGGAAATAAAATATGAGGAATTCATATAACAGATATGTCAAGTATTTTATTGGCAAACAGCCTGGAAAAGGATTCATTTCTATAAGCAAAGTTACTGAAAAGAACTGAATTTTTTTTGGGAAAAATGCAGTTTCCAAGAAAGCCTTTTCAGACTCATCAAGTCACAAACCTCAAATTGTATTAAAATGGAAATGGGTTCATATTATACTAAGTAACACATATTTATAGAGGAAAAAGACGTTGGGAATGTTGTTTGTTTTATGTATTTGCTTAGGTCAACATAATGTTTTGCCTAAGAACAGGCCATGCAAAACTTGGAAGCCATTTGCTGAGGATAAATGAATCAGAAATATTTTATGTTTCGTTTTGGCCACAATCTAAAAGAAGTATGCTAGAAAGCTGCCAGCTATTTAGTGATATGAGGCAAAGAATGCAGAGACTTGGTGCACAGATTTGCTATTAATTTCGTGAGATGACACTCTTGACTGATCAAATAGCAAAATAGTCAAAACAGTGAACAGATAACAAATTGCTTGTGGGAAGACAGAAGTAAATGAAGAATGCTGTAAAAGAAAAAATATTCACCCAGAGGCTGCACTATGAAGTGCCACCAAACATCAAAAAAGAAGAAAGGGAGGAGTGGGTGGGCTGCAGTACCTTTGCAACAATATCAATTACTATATTTGTAAAGAGTATTGAATGGCGAACCAAATAGTATTTTTGTTTTGTTCTTTACTGCTACTGATAACTGGTTCCCACTCAGTTTATTAGGCATTATAGCTGGTTCAGCAAAGGAATCTTGGAATAAGATTACAAGGAACCACTGTTGCCAACAGAGAGAGGTTTTTGCCCAAAGACCAAATATATGCTAATTTTGACTTCCCAAAAGTTTTTATATATCTACATAAATGAAAGATGAGGTTGCATCTTGCTGAGGTAGTTTTTAAGTTATTGTAAAAATCTTATCTGTTCTAAAGCATTAACTTTTTAGATTTTTCATATCTATACATAAGTTTGGTTTTTAATCAAGGTTAGGCCTTGGTTTTGAACTGGGACAGTTCTAGAATGATTTTACCATACCAATATAATTAATTAATTAAAAAAAAATAATGGACTTAGAAAGTGATGTAAGAGGAAGTGAGCCTATTTAATACTATTGGAAAGAGTTTTGGAGCTTCATGCATGAAGCATTGAATTTTTCCTTTTGGCCAGCAAAAACTACATCATCAGCATATTTTAAGTTTATGTTTGCAGTACCCATAGTCCACAGAAACAGAGCATGTAATAGAGAGCTAAGGACTGAATTGTTGGAAGGACTCTTGGGAGTTTTGTTGGTTATTGTAACCACTACTACTAGCAACTCACTGCAGCACCAAGCTGCCTGAGGCCAACAGAGCTATGCATGCTCCTCCTCCATCCCAATTTATTCAAAGCCTCCAGCAAATGTTTATTCTATCATCATGGAAACCCAGGTCACCAGAGTGAAAAAGGCAGGTTGTAGCATTAATTCCATCCTCTTCTCCAGAATAGTGAACTGGTATGCAAAGCACTACAAATTATAAAAGCAAAACACTTGAATATTATTTTGCAGCTTTAGAGGAACTTGAGGTTCCCCTGGTTTGATCATTAGTCTGTACTCATTATTGTTATAGCTGACTTTTGATGGTGGGGTTTATTAAACGTTGGATGCATCCACAACATTCTACTCATATCTAACAGCTTCTTAAAGTTTTCATCAATGGCTACTGAGATTTCTTTTTAATTAGGGACTGTTCAAAAGACCCAATGATCTAGGGACCTAAGGCCAAGACAGTAACTGTTACTAGCATCAATTTTGACTAGTATCTTAAACATCCTCTCTAAATAACTTCTCTTGCAAGTGCCAATATTTTGATGAGCTAGTGAATAAGTTTGGATAGCTCTTTTTCAAATTAATAGCCATCCTTGCTAAGTGGTTCGTGTGCTGGGCTGGGAAACTTTGTCCAAAAGGCAGCAGTTTGATTCCTGGCGTGGCCAGTTATTTGGTTTGGGACAGGGGTCAGTGGTGTGACTCTGTAAGCTCAGCCAGAGGCAACCCAGCTCTAAATATGTACCTGGAGAAATCTTGGGAAGATAAGCAGAAAGGGTGTGCAAAAGCACAGGATAGCAGGCCCCTCCCATTGGAATTCCTGGCTGAAGGGCCATGAAACAGAGATCAGCACTGCTGGTTTGGACCCCAAGGGCCTAATTCTAAGACTTGTTGTTCATGTTTTTTTGTACCCTAATATTTCATCTTTGTAGTCCTTGTAGAAGGTGTATATCCCTCATGTACAATGGGGATGTCTTTCACATATCAAAGTTGAACACCTGTATCACAAGGCCCTGGTGTAGCTTTGCAAGAACATATGGAGATGTAATGGATTTTAGTTTAGTTTTACTAGTGGAGATAAGTCTAACTAATTTGCTACTCTGCCAGGAACTAAATTAGGTTTTTTACCTCTTCTGATTGTTTTAATTCTGTCATGAGCTATTATCAATATTTGTCTTAGTTTGCAGACGACATGGCGGTTTTGAATCCAAGATATGTTTGTACCCTTGCTACAGAAGTTGTCATTGACTTCTTACTGAAGGCATTGAAATAGTAGCCTGCTAAAGTGAAATTTTCTTTGAATGATAAAAAAAAAACCCTTATATCCTATCCTTTCCTTAAAACCAATGTAATTGAATGCATTGAGTTTGAACTGAATAACATGGCCTCTGTGAAGACCTTTAGTGTTTAATTGGATAGTAGATCTGAATTTTTATTTTCATGTATCAAAAATGATTAGGTCTACTAGTGTTTTGCTAAAAAATCTTTCTTTGATGAAAAGGTTTTGTATCATAATGCCTAATTAAGAACCATCTATTGTTCTTATGTTCAATCCACACTTAAGTGTAGCCTACATGTCCCATTTGGTATCCATGCCTCAAAAATGGATTTCTGAAATTGAGAATTCTAAAAAAAAAAAAAAAAAATCCAAAAACTGTTCTTGGCTCTTCCTTCTCTCTTTATAGGGGTTTCTTGAATAAGCTTCTTCTAACCTCATGAGACAAAATTAACTTACCATGGACTTTGGACTGGAATGCCTACATTCCAAACTTAATTCTTCCTCCCTAGCAAGAGAGTTTGTAAACTGAATGATATGCTAGACTTACTAGTAAGAACGACAGTAGACTCCTAGAATTCCACTTTTTTAAGATGTCAAAAATCAGTATTTTTATTTATCTCTTTAATAGGCAGTGTCTTTGTTTGACATTTTTTTTCTTTATCTAAATATGCTGACTTTGAAAATAGTACTAGCTACTGGGGTTCAGGGCCGTCACTTATGGGGGAGGGGAGGGACACCCTCCTCCCCCAATGTTTTTGGTCACTTGGTAAAAAAAGAAGTCAGTAAAATTCTTTGTTCAGTTCAATAAAAACCACAAAAATACTGACATAAATTTTACTGACATAATACTGACAAAATACTGACATAATACTGACAAAAATATCTACATAAATTTTAAACTTGGTTGGTAAACACAGCAGTTTTACTGACTCCTGCCATGATTTTACAGATGGTGCCACAATTTTCCATTTGGTTAAATACACAGCACAAAAATTGTGACATAATATGTACTGAAATCTGAATCTTGGTTGGTAAATGCAGCAGTTTTACTGACTTAAGCAGTCATTTACAGTGATTTTAACATTTGGTAAAAAAGGACCAGCCAGTCAGTAAAATCACTTGCTCCCCCACAAACATTTTGGCTAGTAACAACCCTGCTGGGGATTTCTATTATGGCTGTAAGTGTTAGCTTTATGCTATTATATAGGTGAAGTATTTCCTATGAATTAAGGGGTCATGATATGGATGTTATAGATTAAACCTAGAAGATGCATCAAGATGGCATAATAGCAATATATTGTACCAGCATGTTAAGGAAGTGGGAGGTAATAGTAATCCTAGACTGTTATCAGTAGAAGATAGAAATTAGGCCTTAATTAGTAATGGAAGATGTGCTTCCTTCTGGAATTCCATAAAAAAATGTTCTATCAGGAATGTTTTCCTGATGAATAGTGTAAGGACATTCTTATCTATTTGTTTGAATGGCCATACATCAAACAATATGATCACAAACTTTGTGATTTGATTCCAATTTGTAGAGCTGTCATGTAAAAATGGTCAAGATGGTTTGCAGGTCAGGATTTACACACAGGCCCACTAGGACCAGGCCTAGGGGTGCAAAAAAAAAAAAAAAAAAAAAAAAAAAAAAAACCTAAACAATTTTTTTTTCACCAAAAACTGGACTTATGTGATTTATTGTCAAAGTGCCAGGTGTACTTTGCTGCTGTGCTGCCTATTCACAGAAAAGTGATTTTAAAACAACACAGGAATTATGTAGCCACTTACAAACTGTCAGATATCTCCCAATAATGGCAACTGAGAGCTTGGTCTCACCTCTCTCTTGCATTACTTTTGGGTCATCACTCATCAATTGCCCTCTGTTCTGGACTTCCAATATTCCCAAATTTTTGGGGATTTCCTGGTAAATCTCCTGTTAGGGATTTCCTGCTAATGGGTTTAATTAAATATTGTGTTGTTTGTGACCCGTTTTTTTAAAGAACATTTACTTTTTGGCAGTCTATCTGAGAATAAATGAAAATAAATCAATGTTTAAATGGGACAGATTCAGATTAAATCGGGTTTAATTAAAACAAATAGAAATAAATAAAAATAAATAAACTTCTCTATGCAAAAAAATGCACGTTGAGTCCCTTAAAAAAATAACGGTTCCTCCTAATCACGCTTTACGACTCTCGCTTTACTCCTCAACACAACCACATCCCTCAACCATACAAATCACTATCTAAGAGATTCCCCCCTTCCTCCCCAAAAGCACAGCTACCCTAACCATACAAAAAAAATCAATAAATAAAAAAAAAAAAAAAAAAAAAGAAAAAAAAAGCAAAAAAACCGAGATAATAATGATAATAAAAATCTAATAAACTCTATTTACTGAAAATTCAATAATATATTTTTTTAAGCTTTTTTTAAGAGAATCAAGGGAGCTCCGACATCTCAGCTCTTGTGGAAGCATGTTCCACACTTTCTTGAACGCCATATCCGGTGCAAAATCCGACCGTACTGTCGGTGTTCGTCTCACCAGAAGGTTTGAGGCAGATCTCGTGTTCCTAGGATGCTGTTCCGATACCAACTGGAATAGACTGTGGAATGCTGATGGAAGTAATCCGGAGAAACATTTAAAAACGATAACTGAGCACTAATAATAAAGTGATTCACGGGAAAGAAAATCGTCCATATTTCCGATTATTTCCAGTGCATGTTTGTGGATTGAATCAAGCCTTTTCAGGTGGGATGTAAATGTTGACTGCCAAATTGACGCACAATACTGTAGATGAAGCTTGATAAGTCCATTATAAAGTAGACGAAGGGTTTTTTGAGGGAATGTGTGTTTCAGTTTCCTGATAATGCCAAGATTACGGGAGAGCTTCAGCTCCACAGCGTGGATGTGATGTACGAAGGATAACTTTTCGTCAAGGAGTACACCTAGGTACCTGGCACAGCCAGTTTTTGGTCGTCTGATAATTCCTCGAGAAGTTGTTATTCCCGATACCTCTGGGCGAAGAGGTGCAATCCTTGAGAAGAAGAGAACGCAAGATTTGTCAACATTTATTACAAATCGATTGGCATCCATCCAAATGTAAGTTTCTTCTAAGATGACCTCAAGTTTACTCTGGAGCGCTGACATGTCGGTGTCACAGGACACCATTGTAGTGTCATCCGCGGACGCCACAAGTTCATCCGATTCATGATCGTTGCTCGAAATTTCTGGGTCGCAACATAACTTGCAGTACCGTGAAGTCCTGGAGTTAGGGCTCAGAACGCGACTTAGGTCATCCACATGAACCAGGAATATCAGTGGGCCTAAGATTGAGCCTTGTGGCACACTGAAGTTGACAACGATGTCATTCAGTGGATCATCTCCTATAGAAACACGTCGACTACTAAGGTAAGACCGGAACCATCGTAGAGCTTCTCCTCTAACCCCAATGTGCTCTATTTTACCTAATAGAATCCCATGATCCATACTGTCGAACGCTTTTTTTATGTCAAGCAAAATAGCAGCTGGCACAAGTCCCAGGTCAAGTGCTTTATTAATGAATAGGCTTAGTGATGCCAGGGCATCTTCCGTCGAGTGTCCAGGTCTGAGTCCAAATTGGCGTTGGTTAAGGAATCCCTTAGCTTTCAGAAAAGAGTAAAGTTGGTTCTTCATAGGTTTTTCAAACACTTTGGAAAACACCGAAAGAATAGAGATGGGTCGAAAGCTAGACGGGCCGTCCTGAGGGCCACCTTTGTGGAGGGGAATTATTCTTGCCTTCTTGAGAAGTGATGGAAACACGTCCATCTCCAAGGAGAGGTTTACCAAATGTGTTAAAGGTTGTACTACGGAGGGCAATACTGCCTTCAACACTTCAGTATGGACGCGGTCAAATCTAGAGGTAGATGCTCCCCTCAAGCCTTTGACAATCATCGAAACGTCCGTCGAAGTTACAGGAATGGGTGCCATCGATTTGACACACGCTGGGCCCACACAGTCCCTGTAGGATTTTCTGGGGGGTAGCACTGTGTTAGCCGTTTTTTCTCCAATTTTGGCGAAAAAGGTACAAAGAGCTTTTGCAACTTGTGCTGGTTCAGTCAAGGTTTCTCCATCAACCGTAATTTTGGATGGTAGTTCAGGCTGTTGGTTATTCGGTCGTAACACTGAATTGACTGTCTTCCATACTTTCCTTCCATCCTTCCCACTTTCGGCTAACCTTTGATTAAAGTAATCCCTTTTAGCTTTTCTAAGAACAGACCGTAGGCATTTCTTATAAATTTCATAACTCCGCAGGCTAGCTATATTTGGTAGATTACGGTATTCCGCCCAAAGATTATTCTTTTTATTGATGCACCTGAGTAAACTTTCTGTAACCCACGGGCAAATTGGTGCGTTTTTTCTTCCTCGTTTCTTTATTTTTTCTTTAAAACAACATGCCTCATATAGTGTTGTAAATGTACTGTGGAAATTTTCATATCCTTCATTCAGATCTTCTTTCTCCATAACGCTATCCCAGGTCGTTTTTTACAATTACTCGTTAAGTAAACGCAAGTTTTATTCACACAGATCTAAAACCAGAATATAGTCTCTAGTTTTTTAAAATTACCTTGTTGCCGTTGATGTTTTGAAAATGGTACATAAGGGGAAGTGGTCTGACATGTCACTGAGGATTACTGAAACCGAGAGTGGAGGAAGAGTAGAAAAAATATTTTCTATTAGTGAATGAGTACTCTCAGTTACTCTCGTTGGGAAAGTTGTTGACGGGTAAAGATTAAATCCAGACATAAGAGTGAGAATATCATTCGCGCTAGTAGTTAGGGGATAGGCTAGGTTGATGTTGAAATCACCCATGATGACCACATCATGATTCTGTTTTTCAATCATTTGGAGTGTTTCCAATAAATATTCCGTAAATGAAGAAACATAACCTGACGGTGATCGGTAAATTTCTCCAACGATTACCTTCCGTTGTGAAGGAAGGGACATATCAAGAAAAAGTGACTCAAAAATACCTTCTATATTTCGAGTCAGTTTGCCATTAACACAGACTGGGTATTCGCTCTTTGTGTAGATTGCCAATCCTCCTCGAGCTGACTCTTGTCTGTGTACAAAATTCGATGTATACCCGGGGATATCTACCAGGATGTCAGTCTGCCTCGACAGGAATGTTTCACACAGTCCAAGAACGTCAGGTCGTATTTGTCGGCACATGGTCATTACATCTGTCAGTGACGAACATAATCCTTGGCAGTTGAGCTGAACTATACTGAGCTGAGATTCAGAGCATCCCTTGGGCATACTCATTAACTGAATATATTTACTTTGAGGAAATTCATTTTCACTAAAAAAAGAACAATCATTTTCATTACTAATTACACTATCAAAAGTTTCTTCAAAATTTAAGAACGACTTTTCTAATTGATCTAATTTTTTTTCAGCTGCTGGCAAGATAGTGGGCCTCGGGGACAAAAACAAGGAACACAAAACTTACCCATACTCTCTGGGGAATGTGGTCGCATCTTTGAGCAAAGCGGAGAACCGTGAGAAATGCACACACCCGAATGAACTTCATTGAAACTGCAACAAAAAACTGATGTAAACAAACATAGATTAACACAAGAAACACAGAAAAATGGAAAATGAAACATTTCTGGAAAACAAATCCATCATTTCGGCAAGCGACAAAAAAAAAATACTTCAACAATTAAAATCTTTTCCGTTTCCGCTGCTGTAGCCCCAATAACAAATAGTAAAAAAAAAAAAAAAAAAAAAAAAAAAAAAAACAAATATTAAATAATTTTATCATATTTTTCCTTAATATCTTCGACTACAGCAGGCGGAACTATCAGACAACAACAAACAAATCACACTAAAAACATTTAAAGCAACAAAGTCGGTATCGTCCGGTTCGGCGGGTACTGCCAACTTTAGCGGATCAAAGCAGTCATCTTGAGATTTAGTCCATTGTAAATTTTGCGACTTTTTTACCTCTAACCACAGTCTTATTCCTCGCTGATCAACACGAGTTTCTGCAACCTTTTCTGCTAACAATTTAGAACTTTTCAGCTTGTACCCGAGCGCTAATAATTCTTTTCTTCGTTTACCAAGCTCAGCTGGCAAGTTTGTTGACACACTGAAACCAGTTTTTTTAAGCTTTCCACATTCTTTCATAATAGCTGAGCGTTCAGTTTCTGAGAGGCTAATAAAGATAGGCTCGATAGCTTTCTGCTTTTGTGAATTACTTCGAAGGCTCGGCCCAGTTCCAGATTGGGAGGGAGCCGTCTTCTTAGAAATACGATACAATGTACCCATACTTAGCTGATCAGCATCTGTAATTCCAAGCTTAGACTGAAAAAATGTCACTACAGTTTCTCGGAGATTTTCTGTTCCTTGCGGAGCTTCAACACCGTGAATAAGAATGTTGTTTCTTTGAGCGTACATCTCCGATCCCAGGGCAGTAGTCTTGACATGAACCAGCTCAGTCCTTAGCAGTTTATTTTCTGCTCTCAGTACTTTATTTTCATTTTGAAATCAAACTTTGAAGCTCGTCCATACGGCGGTCGAAATGGTCTTTCGTCACTGACATATTGCTACCAATTAATACCGCACTGCCTAAATAAAACTAGAAAGGCATTGAGTGAGACTTACACGCAAGGGCCCCTTTTATGTAATATATCCAGTTATCACTCGGGGCCCGCTTTCGTCAAAATGAAAATTCTCCAAAAACCAGCTTGCAGTATCCCTTCAGTATAACACTGTGAAAATTTGGTATAATATCCTTTCACTATAACACTGCGATTTTTTTTTTTTTTAATACGAATTCATTCACTCGGCACGGAGAACCTCTCTGCGTGAATGCTCGCAGGTAACTGGAAGAGCTTTGAAGAAAGTATAAAAACTTCATGGGAGTTTATCTGTTGCTTGATATTCATTTGCATATTCAATTTAAGTTTCACTCGTTTTAAGATTTATTTATTAATTTACATTAATATCTATTATATGTTTGTTTGCATTGATTGTTTATTTAATTTTTGTTTGTTTTAAGTTTCATTTATACTTCAATAGCAAAATATTTTTTGTTTGTTTTAAGCTTGATTTTCATATTCAATCTAAACATTACTTGCTTCAAGATCTATTTATTCATTTATATTATTACTTGTTGTATGTTTTTGCTATTATTGTTTATTTAATTTCTGTTCGTTTTGGGTTTTGTTTATTTTTTAATAGTAATTTCTGGTCATTTTGAGTTTGAATTTTAAAAAGTATTTGTATCTGCTGAGCTTAAGTTTAAAATGGCCTTTACTTTTCCTTGAAAAACTTTTTTTCAGAAAGTTTTTTTTTATTAATTTTTGTTCATTTTTGATTGCAAAAACTTTCAAGTTCTTAAACATTCCTTATTTCATAATAAAAAAAAAAAAAAAAAAATCAAATATTCATTGAAGTATCAAAACTGGCATCAAAGTAACAATATCAAAGTGAAAAAATGGGTTTGTGTCAACCTTGGAGTTTTTATTATCTGATGTTTGAACTATTTTTAACAAAATTGCTATCTAAAAAATTTTATCGGATGGGTTTGGGGGAAAAGAGCATGTGGGGACTAATTAAGCTTTGGTCTCTTTTGACTCTTTAAAAGTGAACTAGAACTTTCTATTTTCAATCTAATGAGCCCTCTTTGAAGTTTATACGAGTATCCCTTCTATAAGAACCATATATATCCCCAGAGTATAACTTACAACGCCTGTCCCTGGGCCCTGGGGGGTTGTGTCGACCTTGGAGTTTTAATATCTGATGGTTGAACTATTTTCGACAAAATGGTCACCTGAAATTTTTATCGGATGGGTTTATCCATTTGATAAACCCAAAGGCGTGGAGGGCAAGAGGGGCTAGTTGCCCTCTGATCTTTTTTCACTCTGAGAAAATGAACTATAACTTTTAATTTCCATTCAAATGAACCCTCTCTGAAGTTTATACAAGCATCCCTTTCATAAGAACCACATACACCCAGGACATAGCTTGCAATGCCTGCCCCCGGGCCCTGAGGGGATGTATTGACACCAGAGTTTTTGTTATCTGACCTTTGAACTGTTTTGAAAAAATGGCTATCTCAAAGTTCTTATTGGATGGGTTTGAGGAAAATACGGCGTGGATAGGGGGGGGGGCTAGTTGCCCTCCAATCTCTTTTGACTCTTAAAAAGTGAACGAGAACTTTCAATTTCCAATCATATGAGCCCTCCGAAGTTTATACGAGCACACCTTCCATAAGAACCATATATGCCCCCAGAGCATTACTTACAACATCTTCCCAGGGCCCTGTGGGGGGAGTGAGTCGACACAGGAGTTTTTTTATCTGACCTTTGAACTATTTTTAACAAAATGGCCATGCGTGATGGAGTTTTTCTTATATCATCTTTGAACCATTTTTAACAAAATGGCTACCTCAAATTTTTTATCAGATTTATTTTGAGGAAAATGGCTTGGGGGGGGGGCAGTTAACCTCGAATCACTTTTGAATCTTTAAAGGGGCACTACAACTCTCGATTTCCAATCGAATGAGCCCCCTTTAAAGTTTATACAACGACCCCTTCTATGTGAAGTGCCTCTGGGGAAAAAAATAAATGGAGTGTGGGGGGAGGCTAGCTGCCCTCCAATCAGTTTTGACTCTTAAAAAGGTAATTAAAACTTTCAATTTCAAATCAAATGCTCTAGGAAGTTTATACAAGCATCCCTTCCATCAGAACCATATATGCCCCCAAGGCATAACTTACAACGCCTACCCCCGGGCCCTGGGGGGCTGTGTCGACACCGGAGTTTGTTGTTATCAGAACTTTGAACTATTTTAAACAAAACGTCTATCTCAAAATTTTTATCTGATGCATTTAGGGCGTAGAGGTGGGGGGGGGGAGGCTAGTTGCCCTCCGATCTCTATTGACTCTTAAAAAGTGAAGAAGAACTTTCAATTTTCAATCAAATGAGCCCTCTCCGAAGTTTATACAAGCATCCCTTCCATAAGAACTATATATGCCCCTAGAGCATTACTCATAACGCCTGCCTCAGAGCCCTGACAGGTTCTGTCAACACAGGAATTTTTCTTATCTGACCTTTGAACTATTTTAATGAAATTTCTATTGTAAAAATTTTATCAGATGGGCTTGGGGAAAAAGGGTGTGTGGGGGGGATAGTTGCCCTCAGATATCTTTTGAATCTTAAAAATTGAACTAGAACTTTCAATTTCCAATCAAATGAGCCCCTCTGAAGTTTATACGAGTATCCCTTTCATAAGAACCATATACGCCCTCAGGACAACACTTACAACGCCTATCCCTGGGCCCTGGGGGGAGTTTTTGGTATCTAATTTTTGAAAAATTTCCAAAATGGGGTTGGGGAAAAAATTTCCAAATGGGGTTGGGGAAAAAAGAGCGTGTGTGGGGGGCTAGTTGCCCTTAACTCTCTTGACTCTTAAAAAAATGAACTAGAACTTTCAATTTCCAATCAAATGAGCCCTCTATGAAGCTCATAGGAGCATCCCTTTCAAAAGAACCATACATGCCCTTAGGGCATAACTTAGAACGCCTTCCCCTGGGACCTGGGGTTTGTATTGACACAAGAGTTTTTTTCATCCGACCTTTGAACTATTTTTAACAAAATGTCTATCTCAAAATTTTCATCAGATAGGTTTGGAAAAAGAAGGCGTGGGGTTGGGGCTAGCTGCCCTCGGATCTCTTTTGAGTATTAAAAAGTTAGCTCGAACTTTAAATTTCCAATCAAATGAGTCCTCTCTGAAGTTTATACGAGCATCCCTATCATACAATCCATATATGCCCCAGGGCATAACTTACAACGCATGTCCTCGGGCCCTGGGGGGTTATGACGATACCAGAGTTTTTGTTATCTGACTTTTGAGCAATTTTTAACTCAATGGCTACCTCAAAATTTTTATTGGATGCATTTGGGGAAAAAGGGGTGTGGGGGGGGGGGGGTTAATTGCCCTCCAATCTCTTTTGAATCTTAAAAAACTGCACTAAAACTTTCAATTTCCAATCAAATGAGCCATCTCTGAAGTTTTTACGAGCATCCCTTCAATAAGAACCATATATGCACCCAGGGCATAACTTACCACACCTGCCCCCAGGCCCTGGGAGGCTGTGTCAACCCCAGAGTGTTCGTTATATGGTTTTTGAACTATTTGTAAAAAAAACTTTCTCAAAGTTCTTAATGGATAGATTTGAGGAAGAAAGGGCATAGAGGGGGGGGGGGCAAGGTGCCCTCCAATCTCTTGAGTCTTAAAAAGTGAAATAGAACTTTCAATTTCGAATTAAATGAGCCCTCTTTGAAGTTAATACAAGCTTCCCTTCCATAAGACCCATATATGCCCCCACGGCATAACTTACAACGCCTGCCCCCCGGCCCTGGGGGGGGGTTGTGTTGACGCTGGAATTTTTATTATATGATCCTTGAACTATTTTTAACAAAATAGCTATCTTAAAATTTTTATTGGATGCATTTAGGAAAAAGAGGTTTGAAGGGGGGGGGCTGGCCACCCTCAAATATCTTTTGACACTTCAAAAGTGAACTAGAACTTTCAATTTTCAATCAAATGAGCCCTCTCTGAAGTTTATATGAGCATTCCTTCCATAAGAACCATATATGACCCCAGGGCATAGCTTATAACCTTTGCCCCTGAAGACTCTGGGTGGAGTCTCCTGCTCAAACATATAATTTCCAGAACTTTCAACTATGTTGAAGAAAATGGCTATATCAAATTTTTGATTGGATGTGTTTGGGGAAATGGTGGGCGTGGAAAGGGTGTCAGGTGCCTTAGAATCACTTTTGACTATTAAAAAAGGAACTAGCCATTTCCAATCGAATGAACCCTTTCTGAAGTTTCTACAACAACGTTGTCTATACAAAACCTTATATGACCCAGGGTATAACTTACAACCCTTGCCTTGAGGGCTGTGGGGGGTTGTCATCCTCAAAGACCTAATTTCCAGAACTTAAAACTATGTTGAATAAAATGGCTATATCAAAATTTTGATTGGATGTGTTTGGGGAAAAGGTGGGCGTGAGAGGGTCGTTAGTTGCCCTCCAATCACTTTCGACTATTGAAAAGGGCACTAGCTCTTTGAGTTTCCAATTGAATGAGCCTTTTTTTAAGTTTCCATGACTACGCCTTCTATAAATACCTCGTATGCCCCCAGGGCATAACTTACGACCCTTGCCCTGAAGGCTGTGGGGGAGTGTCCTCTTCACAAACATAATAATTTCTATCTGGAAATCAACTAAACTGAACAAAATGGCTATCTCGAAATTTTGATTAGATGTATTTCAGGAAATGGCAGGCGTGGAACGGGTGTTAGTTCCCTTCCAATCACTTTCGACTAAAAAAAGGGCACAAGTCACTCCAATTTCCAATTGAATGAGCCCTTTTTGAAGTTTCTACTGCAACTTCTTTGATATGAAGTGCCCTGCTCTAAAGGAAAAAAAAAATTGTGCCAACATTGTTCTTATATGGCCCTGGGCATAACTTAAGACTCTTGCCCTGAGGGCTGTGGGGGAGTGTCCTCCTCAAAAACATTTTTTCTATGTGGGAATCAACTACGCTTAAAAAAATGTATATCTAAAATTTTTTATTGGATGTTTTTGGGGTTATTAGGGGGGGGTTGCGTGGGGGTGCTAGTTGCCCTCCAATCACTTTTGACCCTTAAAAAGGACACTAGAACTCTCGATTTCCATTCGAATGAGCCCCCTTTGAAGTTTATACGACGACCCCTTCCATATGAAGTGCCTCTGGGAAATAAATAAATAAATAAATAATAAAAATAAAACATTGAAGCCATTATGGTCTTTACTATAGGCAACGCTATAGCGTTGCCTCTGTTATTATAAATTCTGAAAAGAAAATAATTTTTTACTTTTTAGTCCATTAAAAAAAAAGGTTGTAATTTTGTTATTTATTTTTCTTGACTGTATAGTCAAAACGTATTAAAAAAAAAACTGTGTAACAAAAAAAAAAAAAAAAAAAAAATTGAGTGAGCTTAGGAAAATGATTTAAAATGCGAATTTTACTGTTGAAGGGATGGTAGGATTTTTGATTTATCATAAATACAACATCATATCGCCCCCTTGAAGGTGATGTATCATGATATATCACCTTTCCTGTTTTTCACCTTCAAGAAAATGATATATGATATATTCACCTTCATTCTATCATCTTGATGATATATATCATGATATATATGAAGGTGATATATGATGATGATATATCACCCCTTGAAGGTGAAAATAAAGCCTTTAAAGAAAATAAAGAAATTCAAATGAATTTACTGAAAAAATGCGCATTGTCAATATAATATACATATGCTGATATTTATTCCTTAAAATCTTAATTAATCTTGATTTCTTAAAGTTATAAGAATGAAGACATTTAAAAGAATTTTTTTTCAGTAAAGTACAAATTATATTCTGGCTTTTAGAAAGCATAGTGGTTTAGAACCCTTCTCATATTAGTTTCTGCTCATTTTGAGTTTGACTCTGTTATTTATTTTAATTTCTGTTTGTTTTGTGTTTCATTTGTTATATTGATACTAATTTGTGGTAGTTGTATACTTGGTAGATTATTTGACTCTATTTTCGTCCATTTTTGGTTTAACGGAGTTCTTTATTTTTTTTTTGAAAAACTCGTTTTGTGGAAAAAGTTCTTTTTTTTAAATAATTTATGTTAGTTTTATATTGACATAGTAATTTTCAGGAAAAAAGACTGAGCCTCTTCTAAAGTTAAACAGCCATCCCTTCCATAAAAATCTTAAATACCCCCTGGGCATAACTTACAACCCTTGCCCCTAATCTCTGGAGTTTGTTTAAACCGCAAAAGCCTTGTTATATGATATTTAGACTATTTTTTGAATAGAATGGCTATCTCAAATTTCCTATTAGATGTATTTTGGGACAATATGACGTGTGTGGGGGGCAGGGGGATAGCTGCCGTCTGAACACTTTGACTCTCAAAAAGAGCACTAGAGCATCTGATTACCAATCTAATGAGCACCCTTAAAATTTTATATGAGCATGCTTTCTATAAATTCTTATATGCTCCCAGGGCATAAATTAAAACCCTTGCCCTGAGGGCTGGGGGTATTTTTTATCCTCAAAGACATCTTTTCCAGACCTTTCAAATATGTGAACGAAATGACTATCTCACAATTTTGATAGGAAATGTTTGGGGAAATGATGGACGCGGAGGAGGCATTTGCCCTCTGATCACTTTCAACTAATATATAAGGCACTAGCCCTTTCAATTTCCAATCGAATGAGACCTTTTTGAAGCTTCTACAACGAAAAATTTCTATGAAAACCTTATATGACCCAAGGGCATAACTTACAACCCTTGTCCTGAGGGCTATGGGGGGAGGATTGTCATCCTCAAAACATGATTTCTAGACCTTTCAACTATGTTGAACAAAATGGCCATATCAAAATGTTGATCGGAAATGTTTGGGGAAATGATGGCCATGGGGGGCATTTGCCCTCTGATTGTTTTTGACTATTAATAAGGGCACTAGCCCTCTCAATTCCTAATTGAATGAACCCTTTTTGAAGTTTTTGTGACAACGCTTTTTATAAAAAAAACCTTAGGCTATATGCCCCCAGGGTATAACTTACAACCTTTGTCCAAGGGATGTAGGGGGTTAGTCATCCTCAAAGACATATATTTATGTCTATGTCTACGTTAATTTACGTCTACGTTGAACAAAATGGCTCTCTTAAAATTTTGATTGAATGTGTTCGGGGAAATGGTGGGTGTGAGAAGGGGGTTAGTTGCCCTCTAATCACTTTTGACTATTAAAAAGGGCACTAGCCCTTTCAATTTCCAATCAAATAAGCCCTTTTTGAAGTTTCTATTACAACACTTTCTATAAAAACCTTATATGCCCTCAGGACATAACTTACAACCTCAAAGACCTCCTCAAAGACCTAATCCTCAAAGGTCATCCTCAAAGACCTAATTTCCAGAACTTTCAACTACGTTGAACAAAATGGCTGTCTCAAAATTTTGATTGGATGTGTTTGGAGAAGTGGTGGGCGTGAGATTGGGGTTTGTTTCCCTTCAATCACTTTTGTCTATTACAAAGGGCACTAGCCCCTTCAATTTCCAATCAAATGAGCCCTTTTTGAAGTTTCCACAACAACGCTTTTAATAAAAACCTTATATGCCTCCAGGGCATAACTTACAACCCTTCCCCTGAGGGATGTGGGGGGGGGGTGTGATCCTCAAATACCTAATTTCCAGAACTTTAAACTACATGAATAAAATGGCTATCTCAGAATTTTGATTGGGTGTGTCATCCTCAAAGAGATAATTTCCAGAACTTTCAAGTGCGTCAATTAAATTGGTTATGTCAAAATTTTGATTGGATGTGTTTGGGGAAATCCTGGGCGTGAGAGAGGGGTTGGTTGCTCTCCAATTACTTTTGACTATTAAAAAGGGCACTAGCCCTTTGAATTTCCAATCAAAGTAGCCCTTTTTGAAGTTTCTATGACAATGCTTTCTGTAAAATCTTATATGCCCCCAGGGCATAACTTACAACCCCTGCCCTGAGGGCTCTGAGGGGGGTTATTATCTTCAAAAACTTTATTTCCAGAACTTTCAACTATGTTTAACAAAATGGATATCTCAAAATTTTGATTGCTTGTGTTTGTGGTGGGCATAAGACAGGGGTTGGTAGCCCTCCAATCACTTTCAACGATTAAAAAGGGCACTAGCCCTTTCAATTTACATCTGAATGAGCCCTTTTTGAAGTTTTACAACAACGCTTTCTATTAAAACCGTATATGCCCCCAGAAACAGAGATCAGCACTGCTGGTAGTGACTGTTTAGTCCAATGCTGTATTCTTTACCTCTTTTTACCCCCAGGGCATAACTTACAACGCTGGCCCTGAGGGCTGTGTGTGTGTGTGTGGGGGGGGATGGGTTGTCATTCTCAAATACCTAATTTCCAGGACTCTCAACTATGTTGAACAAAATGTCTATCTCAATATTTTGATTGGATGTGTTTAGGGAAATGGTGGGCGTGAGAGGGGGTTTAGTTGCCCTCCAATCACTTTTGACTCTCTTTGAATTTCCAATCGAATGAGCCCTTTTAGAAGTTGCTACGACAATGCTTTCTATAAAATTCTTATATGCCCCCAGGGCATAACTTACAACCCTTGCCCTTTGGGCTGTAGGGGAGTGTCCTCCTCAAAGACATAATTTCCAGATCTTTCAACTACGTTGAACAAAATGGCTATCTCAAATTTTGATTGGATGTGTTTTGGGAAATGGTGGGCGTGGAAGGGGTGTTTGTTGCCTTCCAGTCACTTTCGGCTGTAAAAAAGGACAGAATTTCTTCCAATTTTCAATCGAATGAGCCGTTTTCGAAGTTTCTACAACAAGTCCTTTGATACGAAGTGCCCTGGTCTAAAAGAAAAAAATAACTAATACATTGTGCCAACATTGTTCTTTGCTAAGGCAGCGCTACTGCGCTCCTTATGATAATTATTTTTTACCAAGAGTGATTTTATTAGACCAGTGATCTTAGAAAATTGCGAGAGGGCTCATTTGATCAAAAATCAAAAGCTCTGTTGCCCTTTTTAACTGACCAAAAACATTGGAGAGCTAACCCCCCTCCCATGTCCCTTTTTCCCCCAAAGTCGTTTGATCAAAATTTCGAGATTGCCATTTTGTGAAGCATAGTTGAAAGATTTAATAACTATATCAATGGGCTTTGCCCATTGTTTACGAATAGTATTGGTTATTGGGAAGTACAAATGTTTTTCAGCGGGGATTTTCTATGGGTTGAATTTTCTGTTTGGAGGGAAGTTTTTGGAGGTGAGCTTTCAAGGGGAAATTTTGTATAGGGGGGAAGTCTCCATGGGGGGATCATCATCAGGAGCATTAAAACTCAAAACGAACAGAAATTATTCCGAAAATGAAAGTTTGCCCCCTCCTCAATACCTTGATCTTTATGCTAAAGTTTGACTGTTTGTCTCAATTTATACGAACAGCTACTCAAACACAGGGGCCGTTTAATTGGAATAGGAAGCTTTCTTAAAAGTGCTAACAAGTTTAGCGCAAAGAGCAACGTACTGAGGAGGAGGAAACCCTTCATAAACGGAATAATTTCTGTTTGTTTTGAGTTTTAATGCTCCTCCTTACTTTAAGTTAAAGAAATCTTTTTTATCTTTTTTTTATTTTTTATTATTATGTGAACAGATTTAAAGGGACAGTCAATCTGGACGTTTCCTAGTTAAGGATATGAATGGGGCCACAATCAGTGATAAGGAAAGGTTAGAGAGAAATGGACCGAATATTTTGAAAACATGCTAAACCATGATAAAAAATTACTGACAGTACTAAAATGGAAAAAAAAATTCTTTATTTTTTAAAGCTTATTTTGCCGCCCCTCTGGCGTGTTGCCCGGGGTGCTTACCCCTTTTGCCCCCTCCCCCCATAGATCTAGCCGTGGGTTCTAGAATATACATCTGTTATCCGAGTTGACTTTAGTTACATTGGTTTTACCAAGCTTGTTCGTATTTACATGACATTTTTTTGCAATGAAAGAGGTGAATCTAGCTAACCAATTAAAATGCTTGAATACATACTATTTTTCCAAACTTTCGTCCAGAATTTGCACACCTGGTCTTCTATTTTTTTCTTTTTTTTGTGATAATTGCTTAAAAGAATTTACTAATGGAACCCCTTTTCACCTTTTATATGCTTGTCACAATAAAAATCCCCATTTTTTCATGACGTCATATAAATTCTTCTATGACGTCATATTAAAAAGAAATACTATTGTGTTGAATATCCCTTCTGTGCCATTTGAAAAGGGAGCATGACGTCAGGACCTAATGATGACGTCATCATCTCAGGTACAACTTAAAGAATGCGCAAAACCTAAATCACCTCATTTGTGAAAGTAATTTTACACAGTTAACAAGCAAGAATGAATTTTAGAAATATAAAAAGAAGTTTGAAAAACAGATTCCTAGGCTATAGTTCTGTGGAGATATTGACAAGGGGAGCTACCTGTAATGACAGAAGCAACCCAACACTTGAAGTGATGAATGAAGTAGCAAGACACACTTATGACAGTGTTAAAATGTACCAAATAATGGAAGTGATTCATAAGAGGATATTTGATATTTGTCATGGGCGTCATGTTGACAAAGCAGTAAAATTGCTCGATTACTTATTTATACATGGTAGCAAAAAAGTTAGAGAGTTAAGCAATGAATGGTATGACAAATTAAAATGTCTGATGCATTTTTGCGAAAATGCAAGGTGAATATCCTATAGAAAAATAATTTTGGCAAGTGGCCATGCTTTTTTTCTTGTAGGATATTTTCTAAGGTATAGAACTCCTTGAAGCGTAATTCTTTTGTTTCAGACAAATAATTAGATTGCATATTTTTCA
The DNA here is from genome assembly GCF_049724085.1 of Artemia sp. Qi Xiang Cuo. NCBI lineage: Eukaryota > Metazoa > Arthropoda > Branchiopoda > Anostraca > Artemiidae > Artemia > Artemia sp. Qi Xiang Cuo. Next base: position 16,074,521 of record NC_142804.1, read on the forward strand.
AATTTTTGGTAAAACTCTCAAAATGGAAATTACAATGAAAAACATTGATTTATTTAATTTTTTCCTATTTTGTAAGTTTATGTGTATATTCAAAGAATCTTGCCTAGATCAAACAGTAAAATTCTAGATGAGGGGCTTTTCAGTTTTTACACCCAACAGTAATAATTTACCCTGGGTATTTATATCTCTTACGGTCAAATAGAAAAAGAAAATTATTTTTCACATTTTTTTATACTTTAAAGATTTTTAAGTAGGTTATCGGAAAACTGCTTTCCAAGATGGCACAGACTGTCATTATAGACTTTTTTTAGTGTGCCAATTTGACAGTTCTGTTCAGCTTTTTGTGTTGATATTTTCCGTATTTGATGTCAATACTCATTATTTTGTTGACGTGGATAGTCAAAAAATAACGCTCATGTTGCCAGTGAATACATTGAAAACTATACTGCTGAATCTCTCTTCGGTCATGAAATGAACAGGTTACATGAAATGAGTGAGGGTTTGGTGATGAAATGAGTGAGAGTCTGACCCTAGCAATATTTGTAATACTCACGCCACATTGAATAGATTGCTGGCAGAGGTAATCCTGGAAAATCCTTCCCTTGACGCGTTCAAGAGAAGGTATAAAGAATACTGTTAGAAAATGAGGTTACTACCAGGACTAGCGGCATATCATCATTTTGGGCGGAGCCGTGAAGCCTGTAATAAGAAAAAAAAGTATATTTCTTATTTTATACGTTTCCAAATGTCATGGTCACTTATTGACGATGGACCCCCCCCCCCCTTGATGCTTCCAAAACTAATCATAATAGTATATTTCTATTTTGTTTTGTATCACATGATATGTCATTTCATCGTTGATGGCCAGTTTTCTTGCATACTAACCCGGTGAAATCCAGTTTCGCCTGAGAGATTAATTGTAATATTTGATAAAATAATATTTGAAATTATTTTAAAATGTAGACAACAATGCGATGAAACATAACAGTCTAATTAATAGAAAATAATAGATTACATGTTACAAATTAAGAAAAATGACCATGATACTTTGAAGATAATAAAAGAAGGAGTCTAGGCTAACGTTTGCGGTTCTAGGTGTATGCTACAAAGAGATCTGCTCCTTTTGTTTGTATTAGTTTGAAGTTTAATATATATATATATATATATATATATATATATATATATATATATATATATATATATATATATATATATGTAGCTTATTTGCATCAAGCATTTTGGAACTTACAAAATTTGCAGGTTTCGAAACAGATTTGCAGTTCACCATCGTCTCTGGCAAAAAAACAACAACAATGCCATCTATTATTACCCAGCGAAAATATAAAAGTGTTTACATAACCTAACTTGAAATATTAATTATATATACTTGTGCTTGTTTGCTTATTATTAATTAAAACAACTTTTTCCACAAAATAAGTTTTTCAAAGAAAAGTAAAGAACTCCACTAAACCAAAAATGAGCAAACATAAAATAAAATAATCTACCAAGCGTAAAACTACCACAAATCAGCATCGATAAATAAATGAAACCCAAAACAAACAGAAATTACAATAAATAACTGAGTCAAACTCAAAACGAGCAGAACTTAACATAAGTAGGGCTCAAAGTCCCTACGCCTTCCCAAGGACAGAACATAATTTGCACTTTACTGAAAAAATATATATGTTTTTACTTTTATACCTTTATTAAATCAAATAATGTTAACATTTTGATTGATAAATATCAGTGTATGCATATTAAACTAACAATGCACATTCCCTTTGTATTTTTTTCAGCAAAGTGCAAATTACTGAAATTTTAACTGAAATTAAAGTGCAAATTACTGAAATTTTAACTAGTGAATATACTAGTTTTGCAACAATGGGTGAAGCTTTTCCAGATCATTTAAGAATTGAATTGTTATGTCTTCCTGGAGGAATGCACTATAATAAAGTGCCAATTGTGGCTGTGTGGCATAGGTCTAAATGATGCTCCTCACGAAACGTGGCAAATCTATTATGATACATAAGACATTCTTTGACATTTCAAACTTAATTTGTTTGTTTTAGATAAGTTCATATAGTATTGGCCAAGTCTGGGTGCTATATTGGCATATTAAATCTTTTTATTACTTTTAGAACTTGGTGACTTTAGATGAAAAGATGAAAATGTTGGGATACAGTCACAAAAATCTAAAAAAAAATTTACAAAAACGGTAAAAACTGCAAAATTTTTTAGGATTTTAGATTGGAGTTCAATAATAAAAAATTTTGTGTAATGTCTGAACTATATGGTGGATGAACAAATCTTATAAACAGTAGGAATGAGGGTTTGTATCCGTTTTAATATATGGTTCGTTTTACCTTCTTTTTACTCGTAACTTTTTCTTTTTACTTTTAATTAGTTTACTCTTCGTTTTACTTATTGAATCTTTTCTTTTATTCGATTACTTTTTCTAAAAAGTAACTTATCAATCACTCTTATTGTTCAACCAACCTGTTCAATTGCAAAGCATCTAATTATGCATTACTGCTTGATGCAAATCGCTGCGTATGAGTTTAATTAACCCAGTCGTGGAAAGTTAAAGTATATGCTGGTTTTAATCTTTCTATCTTCTATTGTTTTATATTGTTATGTTATATTATGTATTGTTATGTATCTTCTATATTCTTCTTGTTTTATTAAGCTCTTTGCTGGCATAACCCTTAGTGTTGATATCAAAATACCTGTTTTTCTTGAAAGTATTGATATTTTGATACAATACGTACTGATGCTATGGTATTAATACCTAGTGTTGCCCAACAATAGAAAATAATTCTTCAAGTTATGAATAAGTGATTGGATAAAATTAAACCTGATTATTATCTCCAAAACTCAGAAGACTTCTGGTAAAAAGAAAAGGATGATGGGATAAGGTCACATAAATGCCTAAAAAAGAGAGAAAACAGATATCAAATAAGGCTATAATTTCATCCCACCTTGAATGGACGGTAAATATATATATATATATATCTGCCTAATCTCTTTTCCTTTTTTTCAGGCAAAATGAACAGCAATGGTAGTCAACGGCAAGATTTTCCAGATTGGGAAATTCAGCATGCATTTGCTCAGCGCTATGGCTCTCAGCCATTGTCACCACTAGCAAACCCTTACATGAACCTGTCTTATCAAGCACATGCATTAGCTTATTCAAATCCATATGCCTATCAGTCTCTCCAAGGTGCAGTATTGCCAGCATCATCTCAAGCTGACTTCCATTCTCTACATCAATACCAAAAGCCAAATCAGATGTATAATCAGTCAACTTTGAAACCGCGAGGGCCTGATGTACTTCAATCACCTAATTTCCACCAGCTATACCAGTATCAAAATCAACCTTACGGACAAGATCTTTCATTATCACTAAGAACAGCTCTGCCTCCCACACCAAATTCCACACCCTCTCCTGTTATTAATCAAGAATCACCGTTATCCCTGACGAATCAGTCCCAGCATAATCTCGCTGCGGGTAATTTTGGAAATTTAAGTATGGATGGCAGTAGAGTAGATGTAAGACAACAGCAGCAACAGATGACTATGCAAAGTTATCCACAAGATAGCAGACCACAAGGTATTCAAAATCCATATAATCAAATTAATCCTCAAAGTACTGGTGTAATGACGAAAAATGATGTGCCACAATTTACAGAGCTTAGTAGTAGTTTATCATCTATACCTTTAGCAAATCAGCAACCAAGCAAAAGGATGTCTGAGAATAATTCTCAAGGAAATGTGCCTAGACCAGTATACAAACAACCTGAAGAATCGCCCAGCCCAGTCAGTATCCCACAGCAGAACAGTCCACATGTGTTTGCTGAAAGTTTTCAACAAGCAATATCTCCTTTACCTAGGAGACAAGAAGATGTTTTGAAGTCACCACATCAGAGAAGAAGCATAGATCCTGCTTCACCTGCATCATTTTCTGGTTCTCCATCAAGGTTGCAAATACTATCACCCGCAATGAGTCAAACTCATTCCCCTGCGTCGTCTACTACTGAGCATGGCTCTCCTATGCATAATGCAGATCCTTTGTCTCCTTCCGTCGAGAAGTCTCCTGGAAATTCATTTGGAGAAACTCAATCTCCTGTTTCAATGATTAGAGAAGAAGCTAACACCATTGAGTCGAATTCAGTTCTCCAAGCAGGATTCCAGCAGCAACAGGTAAGCTATTTACCTTTTCAGGATGCAAAACAAAGTAATTATTATCAATCTCTGGCCTTTTTCAAAGTTTTGAAGGTGGAGGAGCTGGAAATTAAGTTAAATGGTAAAACAAAAGGTGGTAAAATGCTACAAAGAGTCTTTTTAATAGTCATAGATTTGATTGAATGTATGCTGAAATTGTAAAAGAACTAATTAAGACTGCCACTGTATAACCTATGTGAGAGTATAACATGTATTTTGCTCCCTTAATATTGGCAGATGTGACAATAGAAGTTTCAAGGCCTTACATCAAATAATAAAGATGAAAAACCTGATATTCAGGTGTTGTAAAAAGAAAATAAGCCACTATTACTACTAATAACTCGCTGAAGCACCAAGCCACCTGAGGCCAACACAGCTGTGCCTGAAGCCAACACAGCTACGCACCGTCCTCCTCCATCTCAATCTGTTCAAAGCTTCCCTCTTTGCATCCTCCCAAGAAGTTCCAATATCCCTTCGATATTTTCTTACGACCTCCTCTAATCTCATTCGGTAACAATCTGCTTTTCCTTTGGTCTTAGATTGTTGGCTGATAAGGCTGATCTTTGGCAATCTGTCATCCTTCATCTGCTGAACGTGTCCTAGCACTCTCAATATTTCTCTCATTTTAGCCCTAGAAAGTGGGATTGAGCCACATTTTTGTATAGTTTACTGTTTGAAATACGGTCGGTCAGACGGGTACCCAAAACAGTCCGAGAAACCTCTCAAAAATAAAGTTTGAGCTATTATACAAAGGAGTTGCACACTGGCTACTATTACTATGCACCATTTTATGCCTCAGACTGTGTCACTTATTTTTTCCCCTACGCAATTCAAGCTTTATTTACTTATTTAATTTACTTAGTTAAGCCTTATCATATCTTGTACCAGTGACTCCAGTCCAGCCTCTTACACCTGTATTACAGTTCAAATAAACCCAGATTGTGAAACAACGCTGTAGCTTTTTGTACTTGTAAAGAATACAAATTAGAAAAAAGCTATACGAAAGAGAACAAGGGAGATTACTTTTCTATAAATTTTGTGGTAAAAAAGGGCTTAAATTTCATTGGTGTATGTCTGTTTCGTATTTTTGTAAGCTAACCCAATTGGTCCTACAAAATTATTTTGTTTTGTGGAGATTATTTTGCTTTTTGGAGATTATTATTTTGCATTATTTGTGGAGAGTCAAATAGCGCTGCTATTTTTTAAAAATCCGGCTTCCTGTTGTGAAATTCTAGCCATAAGCCAGAATTTAACAAAACTTAAATTCGACCTGATTGATTTTTCTCTGTGAAATTTTAAGCCAGTAAAAAAACATAACGAAAAGTTTTAGCCATAAGCCAGAATTTAACAAAACTAAATTTCACCGGATTGATTCTTCCCTGTGAAATTTTAAGCCAGTAAAAAATAGCTTTAGTCATAAGCCGGAATTAAACAAAACCTAAATTGGACCTGATTGATTCTTCTGTGTGAAATTTTAAGCCAGTAAAACAAGCAACAAGTTTTTAAGTTGCCATATTTTCTATATGTAATCCCTTTCTTTTTCTCCAGCCTTACTATGTTATAATAAAAACTTTAACGGTTGACCACTTCTAAAGGAAACCTGTTAAAGCTATAAAAATGGTGTTATTAGATCCCTTTTTATCCTCTTTCCATATATCACGGTCACTGCCTTGAGCGGCCTTGATATTTGGAAAGAAAATTAAATAAGGAATCATGCGATACTATTTTTGTTTGTTTAACATGTTCCCTTTAGAAATGGTCAACCGCTAAAGAATAGTTCGAGAAACAGGAAAAAGTTTTTGGCCTTTTTTTTAGAGATTTTTCTTCGGGAAGAGCTCATGTTTTTTGTCTCTTTTACTTATGCATTTAGGTCCTTTTGTCCCAACGACTTAGGGATATAAGTTTTGAGCTGATGAGATAAATTTGTTTTACCCTCTTTGTGGGAGAGCCCAATTTTCTTTAAATCGGATATTTGTGCGTTGGGGTTCCCATAGCCCAAGAACTTAAGGACATAAGTTTCAAGCTGACCTGAAAAAGTTACCATTTTTGCGCCTAATTTGTTGAATGCCCGCACCCCAAACTAAAATTGTTTTTGTACATTACGGTCCCTTTGACTCACCGACGTACAGTTCAAAACTTCAAGCTATTCAGAAAAAAAGAAGTTTTTGGTCCTTTATTGGGCTTATTTTTCTTTTTCGTTTTTTTGTGGGTGGGGGGGGGGGTGGTGGGAAAGAAATTCCTGTTTTTTCTATTTTTCTCATTGAATTGTGATCTCCTTTGCCCAAGAACTTAAGAAGTTAAGTTTGGAGCTGATCGGAAAAAACAAACTTGGGCCCAACTTATGGGGGGGGGGCTCCGCCACCAAAAATTTTCTTTCTATTAGGTTCCTCTTGGTAAAACAAAGGTTTTGCCTGTAAAGTACAAATCGATGAGGGATAAAAAGTTTTTTGGTCCATTCGAGACTCCTAAAACTTCCTCCTCCTAGTAAGAAGTGTATCCATTTTGGTCCAGAGAATGATCCCTACAAATTTTCGAGCTAATTGACCACCCAAGGTCAAATACTCCCTCCCCTGTTTCAAACTGTTTATAAACATTTGGCAGTTTGAGCACTTCTGGTAGATATCCTAATGCCACTAATTTACTGAAAACTCCATATACAGGTTTGATCCTATATAAGCCCCAAAAGAGTAGCATAAAACCCAGTTCTCATTTTCCACCAAAATTATGTTAAAATGAAACAGAAAAGTGTATTCTTCCTCCCCTGTTACTCAAAGATGTAAGGATTAGCCCTGGGCCCCACAAAGTATAAGTAGGTCACTAGCTCTTCCTTTCCATCAAGTTTTACTTAGATCTGGTAGACCGTTTTGCTTATTTTAGGATGACAAGAATAGAGGAACCCCTCCTTCTGTAAGGGTTGTATAAGGTAAGGGGCCCAGAAACTTGTGCAATTAGCATATTCTTGTCCTCCCTTTGGTTTGGTTCAGATATGACCACCGATTCGGGTACACAGACAAGAATTCGGGGATTCCTTACTCTTTACAGATTTAGAAACCACACCAGACACCAAACACCAGGAGCCACAACCAGGATATTAGCTCATATCTTCTACAAAGTTTAGTTTGGAACCAATCATCTTGTCTGGTTGATATCCTATTAATATGAATTTAGTGACCCCCCCCTAACACTTATTCTTATCCCCTGTGAAATTTGATCTCCCCTCCTCCCTCACAGAAGAGGTCGCGTCAGATATGGACATTCAGCAAGTACAACTGGGGCATTTTTTTTGTATTTCCCACTGAGTTTGGCCACGGTTTGGCTTGCCTTCCAGGAAGATGTCCGAGGACAAGAAATTAGGGATCTCTCTTGTCCCAAGCTGGGACAGTATTTGTGTAGACAGTCTAAAAACATGGCTAAGACACTAGCTTTTATTTACAAGCCACAATTTCTGGAAATTTCATCATAATCTAAAGTTTTATTTAAAATCACAAGAAATTTGGGATTTGAGTTTTCCAGATTGGCCTTTCTTGAATTATTTCTTAGAAATCTATAACAAATTAAAAATTTTTGTAGCCCGGGGGATCGAAGAGATAATTTCATGTTCACGGTTCCGACAATAAATGACCTCTTGAAAATTTACCTTTGGAGCTAAAGCACTTTCGTTTTGCCTCTTGTATATACTATTTTAGTAGGGTGAATAAAAATGATGTATTTATTTCTGGAAAACTATTGAAAATTTTGCAAATGCCAGTGAAACTTTTCTTCTTCTTTTCTTGATTCTAATGCCATAAAAAGATTCTGAATTGCCACCTCTTATCATGACAGAACTATAGACCACTGATCACGATAAGTGTTGCTCTAGAACACTCTAGAGAATTTGTAATCTCCAGCTGACTATTTGTTTCATAAAAAAAAGCTAGACCTCCAGTGCTAAGGTCTTATGGAGTGGTGCAGCAACTGTGACTCGTGGGTGACTGTTTTGGGGTAGTAGGTGTATCTATATCTCATCCTTAAGAAACGCGTGTGCTCCTTTATAGCGTTTGCAGGTACGTTGTGATTATTGTAGGCTATTATTAGTAAGGTTAGTGTGTAATTAGTGAGCTTCACAAATAAGTTTTATGTGTATGGAGTAATCCTCAAACTCTGTGTACGCATTGTTTTACCTATGTGATTATTGTGATTATACGTTGTGATTATTGTAGGCTATTATTTGTAAGGTTAGTGTGTGATTAGTGAGCTTCACAAATAAGTTCTGTGTGTATGGAGTAATCCTCAAACTTTGCGTACGCATTGTTTTACCTATGTGGTTATTGTGATTATACGTTGTGATTATTGTAGGCTGTTATTTGTAAGGTTAGTGTGTAATTAGAGAGCTTTACAGATAAGTTCTGTGTGTATGGAGTAATCCTCAAACTCTGCGTGCGCATTGTTTTGCCTATGAGATCATTGTGATTATATGTAGTGATTATTGTAGACTATGATTTGTAAGGTTAGTGTGTAATTAGAGAGCTTCACAATTAAGCTCTGTTTGTATGGAGTAATCCTAAAACTCTGCGTACGCATTGTTTTACCTATGTGATTATTGTGATTATAGGTTGTGATTATTGTAGGCTATTATTTGTAAGGTTAGTTTGTAATTAGAGAGCTTTACAGATAAGTTCTGTGTGTATGGAGTAATCCTCAAACTCTGCATACGCATTGTTTACCTATGAGATTATTGTGATTATATGTTGTGATTATTGTAGGCTATGATTTTTAAGGTTAGTGTGTAATTAGAGAGCTTCACAATTAAGCTCTGTTCGTATGGAGTAATCCTAAAACTCTGCGTACGCATTGTTTTACCTATGTGATTATTGTGATTATACGTTGTGATTGTTGTAGGCTATTATTTGTCAGGTTAGTTTGTAATTAGAGAGCTTTACAATTAAGTTCTGTGTGTATGGAGTAATCCTCAAACTCTGCGTACTCATTGTTTTACCTATGTGATTATTGTGATTATACGTTGTGACTGTTGTAGACTATTATTTGTAAGGTTAGTGTGTAATTAGAGAGCTTCACAATTAAGCTCTGTTCGTATGGAGTAATCCTAAAACTCTGCGTACGCATTGTTTTACCTATGTGATTATTGTGATTATACGTTGTGATTGTTGTAGGCTATTATTTGTCAGGTTAGTGTGTAATTAGAGAGCTTTACAGATAAGTTCTGTGTGTATGGAGTAATCCTCAAACTCTGCGTACGCATTGTTTTACCTATGTGATTATTGTGATTATACGTTGTGACTGTTGTAGACTATTATTTGTAAGGTTAGTGTGTAATTAGAGAGCTTAACAATTAAGATCTGTTTGTATGGAGTAATCCTAAAACTCTGCGTACGCATTGTTTTACCTATGTGATTATTGTGATTATACGTTGTGATTGTTGTAGGCTATTATTTGTCAGGTTAGTGTGTAATTAGAGAGCTTTACAGATAAGTTCTGTTTGTATGGAGTAATCCTCAAACTCTGCGTACGGATTGTTTTACCTATGTGATTATTGTGATTATACGTTGTGACTGTTGTAGACTATTATTTGTAAGGTTAGTGTGTAATTAGAGAGCTTCACAATTAAGCTCTGTTTGTATGGAGTAATCCTAAAACTCTGCGTACGCAGTGTTTTACCTATGTGATTATTGTGATTATACGTTGTGATTGTTGTAGGCTATTATTTGTCAGGTTAGTGTGTAATTAGAGAGCTTTACAGATAAGTTCTGTGTGTATGGAGTAATCCTCAAACTCTGCGTACGGATTGTTTTACCTATGTGATTATTGTGATTATACGTTGTGACTGTTGTAGACTATTATTTGTAAGGTTAGTGTGTAATTAGAGAGCTTCACAATTAAGATCTGTTTGTATGGAGTAATCCTAAAACTCAGCGTACGCATTGTTTTACCTATGTGATTATTGTGATTATACGTTGTGATTGTTGTAGGCTATTATTTGTCAGGTTAGTGTGTAATTAGAGAGCTTTACAGATAAGTTCTGTGTGTATGGAGTAATCCTCAAACTCTGCGTACGCATTGTTTTACCTATGTGATTATTGTGATTATACGTTGTGACTGTTGTAGACTATTATTTGTAAGGTTAGTGTGTAATTAGAGAGCTTCACAATTAAGCTCTGTTTGTATGGAGTAATCCTAAAACTCTGCGTACGCGTTGTTTCACCTATGTGATTATTGTGATTATACGTTGTGATTGTTGTAGGCTATTATTTGTAAGGTTAGTGTGTAATTAGAGAGCTTTACAGATAAGTTCTGTGTATGGAGTAATCCTCAAACTCTGCGTACGCGTTGTTTTACCTATGTGATTATTGTGATTATACGTTGTTACTGTTGTAGACTATTATTTGTAAGGTTAGTGTGTAATTAGAGAGCTTCACAATTAAGCTCTGTTTGTATGGAGTAATCCTAAAACTCTGCGTACGCATTGTTTTACCTATGTGATTATTGTGATTATACGTTGTGATTGTTGTAGGGTATTATTTGTAAGGTTAGTGTGTAATTAGAGAGCTTTACAGATAACTTCTGTGTGTATGGAGTAATCCTCAAACTCTGCGTACGGATTGTTTTACCTATGTGATTATTGTGATTATACGTTGTGACTGTTGTAGACTATTATTTGTAAGGTTAGTGTGTAATTAGAGAGCTTCACAATTAAGCTCTGTTTGTATGGAGTAATCCTAAAACTCCGCGTACGCATTGTTTTACCTATGTGATTATTGTGATTATACGTTGTGATTGTTGTAGGCTATTATTTGTAAGGTTAGTGTGTAATTAGAGAGCTTGACAGATAAGTTCTGTGTGTATGGAGTAATCCTAAAACTCTGCGTACGCATTGTTTTACCTATGTGATTATTGTGATTATACGTTGTGACTGTTGTAGACTATTATTTGTAAGGTTAGTGTGTAATTAGAGAGCTTCACAATCAAGCTCTGTTTGTATGGAGTAATCCCAAAACTCTGCGCACGCATTGTTTTACCTATGTGACTATTGTGATTATACGTTGTGATTATTGTAGACTATTATTTGTAAGGTTAGTGTGTAATTAGAGAGCTTCACAAATAAGTTCTGCTTGTATGGAGTAATCCTAAAACTCTGCGTACGCATGGTTTTACCTATTTTAACTCTGTGTAATATTTACTGTCGTTATTGAACATCCCTGAAACGTTTCATTGCGTAAACTTCCAGTCTCATTTTTAGATGCAGAAAAGTGCGTGTTTTGTTGCTTACTTATCATGGCGTTAAACGTCTAAAATATAATAAACATCAAAATCAGAAATCTTAGAAAAAAATAAAAAATATCGGAACTTTTCATGTACTTCATTGGAACTGCAGGAAATCGGGATTTCCCTTATTATATCCCCAAAGGTTATAAGACATACAGAAATCTTGCTTACATTGTCGAACAGATAATGTGGAGTTATCATGGAGTTAAACGTTTAAAATATAATAAACATCAAAATCAGAAATCTTAGAAAAAAATAAAAAATATCGGAACTTTTCACGAACTTCATTGGAACTGCAGGAAATCGGGATTTCCCTTATTATATACCCAAAGGTTATGAGACATACGGAAATCTTGCTTACATTGTGGAACAGATAATGTGGAGTTATCATGGCGTTAAACGTTTAAAATATAATAAACATCAAAATCAGAAATCTTAGAAAAAAATAAAAAATATCGGAACTTTTCACGAACTTCATTGGAACTGCAGGAAATCGGGATTTCCCTTATTATATACCCAAAGGTTATGAGACATACGGAAATCTTGCTTACTTTGTCGAACAGATAACGTGGAGTTGTGTCAGTATTCAAAGTTATTTGATTTCTGAAGTTAAGCTTCGAAGCAAGGGCATTTTATTTAGACAAAATGTCGAGAGTTTGCAGAATTAATGCTTCAAAACAGAAAAAGTCACCGGAGTTTTGTTTATGAAACGTGTACTATCCAGTTCTTAGAAGATCTGTCTGTCCATGTAGGGAAAAAAAATAATCTAAATTGTCGTGGAAAAAATAGCTATCTATATGATGTCAAGGAAATGCACAATGACAACTTTTGGAATCGTTTGTTAGTATACAGGTCATTTTCGAATATAGAATAGTAAATGTCTTCTTGCTTACTTTTCATAGAATTAAGACGCCTAAAATATAAGAGATATGAAAATTTTATTTGAGGAAAAATTAAAAGGAGTCGGAACTTCTATTTCGAAATTAGGATTTACGGTAATATTTCCGAAAAATTTATGAGAGATGAGAGGACTTACGAAAATTTTTCTTAGTTTTTGAAGAGATAATATGAAGTTCTATCAGTACTCAAAGTTATTTGATTTCTAAAAAGTTTGGCTCCGAAGTAAAGACATTTTATTTCGACTAATTGTAGGGAATTTGCAAAATCAAAACTTCAAAATAGAAAAAGCCGTAGATGGAATTTTGTTTTTGGAAAACCACTACCAGTTTCAGTTCTTAGAATATCAAGATCTGTCTATCCGCGCTAGATAAAAAAGCCAACTCTTGGAAAAAAATTCTTGTGTCTTGTAAACTTAGGAAAGTATTTCTAAGTGAATAAATAAATTTTGTACATAAAAAAGTTCATGTCGTCTTGCTTACTTTTCATATTATCACTCGGTTCGTTTATAAAAGGATAATAAATCAAAAATTTCAGGAAACCACCCAAAAAGTTGGAATTTTTGTATTTAAGATTGCCTTTTTCAGAATTCTCCTGTTCTATGAGATATTTTAAGGTTCTGTTAAAGTTCGACATAAAGTTCTTCTGAGAAACTTTGCTCTCCCTGGTAGAATTGTTATGGCACCATGTACTATGTGAGGAAAAAATTGGCTTTTTTTCTGGAAAACAGCTGGAAATTTTACAAACTTCACTGGAGCGTTTCTGTCTCGTTCAACGATTCCCATACCCGAGAAAATTTTTTAGTTTGTATCTCTTATTCAGCGCAACGACATTTTCTACAATTTGTAATTGATGACTGCCATCTTTGGGTAATTATAATAGTCTGTCATCTTCTGCGTTCACCCGTATTTCCTATACCATGTTCGTTTATAAATGTCTTTCCTGTGAAACAGAGTGTTTGCAATGACCAATTCGTTTATCCCATTTTTGTTCAAGAAGTAGGCGGTAATTGGACTAATTACAAATTCAAAAGCTTCACAAGTGTCAGATACATTTGCGTGGAAGTCGCCCAACAAGACCATAACATCGTGGAGGGAAATCCTGGATAGAGTATGTATCTGTGTCCAGTATCTGTGTCCTTCTCGCCCATTGGAGAGATATTCGTTGGTGCATATTACACAATCATTGTAATCTTCTCATGCTTGTGGTTGAAGCGGGCAATGGGCAGCCCATCTTATATTGAAATAAGGAATATGAGGCATTTCTTCGCCTTTTTGCTTAGGAGCAGGCCTGCGTCACTGCTTCAACCGGACGTTTGCCCTGACAAAGTCGTCGTGATACCACTACTATCGATTTCTTCATCGCATGATCCCGTCAGATGAATTTCTGTTATTCCTAATATATCAATCCTACATCTCAACATCTCGAACCCAAGGAGTTTTTTGGATGCGAGGCTACTCATTGTTAAAACATTCCAGGTGGCTATACTCAGCCCACTTTGGTCAGCAAGGCTCAAAAGATGCCTGGGGACGCGCCGATGTCGTAAGAAGTTTAAAACCAGTAGGATCTGAGGCTTGAGTGACTTTTATTGTCATTGTAATTGTTTTCAGGAGGAGGATCGTAAGTCCAACCGTCCCTAGGCCTGGGCTCTGATTGACCAGAGAAATCCTGGGCACTGAGATACTCTGGGGTGGGCTCCACCTGCACCCTTGAGGTTAGGGCAGCCCTATTCAGGGTGATTAGTTCGGGCCTTAAGCCCCAATCCAGGAGCACCTAGTTAGCAAAATAAAACTTTGCATCCTTTGGGACGAGCTCCACTACTAGTGCCAACCTTCATTACCTTGCTAAACGTAAAACGTATATTTCAAGAAACTGCAGTTTTTGATAATGTTGACATTATGTCAGCTATCTACCATATCCCTTTAAATGTAGCCGTTGTTTTCCCCCTGGAAATACCCCCCCCCTCCCCCCGAGGAAAATACCCCCCCCCCCCGCGAAAAATACTTCTCCGGAAAATACCACCACCCCCCGTGGAATAATAAATAAATAAATTTTTCAAGTTTAAGTTTTTTTTTTCGTAGGGGGAAGGAATTTAGGTACTTTTATATTATACGCCACTCACTCAAGTTTACGCTGTATAAAACTCGAGAACAAACCGGTTTCTTTGTTAGTTTCTTTCAGCTTAGCGTGAGACAAGACAAAGACAAGTGACAGACCAGATGGGAAATATAATTTGGGCTATATATTTGCACATTGGGGGGTCAAGTATTTGGACAGTTTGAAGTCAGAAAACAATTCTTACTTCATAATTTGCAGAATACTTGTACCTAACAGATTTTACATATAGACCCGCTATACTTTACCCCCCCCCTCCCTATTGTGCTAATATTTATCCCAAATATGTTTCTAAAGTAACGAAGAAAGCGGTCTGTTCTCGAGTTTTACACAGCGTAAGAGTGAGTTGTGTATAATACACAAGTACTGGAATTTTTCATGGAGAGAGAGCCAGATTTTCCGGTATTATTTAAAAATTATCAGAAATTAAATTTCAAAAAAAAGTTATTTAACTGAAAGTAAGGAGCAATATCAAAACTTAAAACAATCAGAAATTATTACAAATATGAAAAAAGCTGCCCCTTCCACAAGACCTTGTTCTTTACACTAAAGTTTTAACTTTAGCGTAAAGAGCGAAGTCTTGAAGAGGAGGCAACCCCTTTCATATACGTAATAATTTCTGTTCTCTTTAAGGTTTGGTGTTGCTCCTTACTTTCAGTTGAAAAACTTGTTTTTTTAATTTAATTACTTACAGATAGTATTTGTTAATGGGAAACACACGGAATGAATTTTATAAAGAAAGGTAAAAAGTCTCATTAAACCAAAAGTGAGCAGAAATAAAGGCAAATAATCTTCAACGTAAAAACTATAGAGTCTAATAGAAAAAGCAAAAAGATATAAAATATTTTTTCTATGAAAAAAGACTTTGTCAATAAAAAATGAACAGAAATTAATTAAAAAAAAAATATTTATCCACGAAACAAGTTTGTCCAAGAATAGTAAAGAGCCTCATTAAGCCAAAAATGAGACAAAAAAACTGAAAAAAAACCTGAAAGGAATAAAAAAATGAGACTGAAAAAAGAAAAGAAAAAAGGAAACAAAAAAAGAAACTCAAATGAAATTCTCAAATTTGAAAACCTTATTTTCCACGGGAGGGGGGGGGGGGGGGGGTAAACGCCGAGAAATCGCTTTAAATTCCGTGTAGTGAGTTTGTAATTTGAGGTTTTTATTCAAGAACAATATAGATTGACAAATTGATATTCATGATATCTCATAAGAAACCGATAGGGTTGAATAAAGATTAACATAGGCTTAAATTAAGGTAGGACGTGGCGAGCTTTTCCTTAACTACGTGTATGAATATTCAAGTAAAAATATACAGATGAAACTAAATGACAAAATAAAAACAAAACGAACCTTAAAAACTTCCTCAGGTTTGCGCACTGAGGACGGTCGAGCGGAGGTCTCGACGGAAATATCTGCATATTTATGCTTCCTTTTTTTTCTCACAGGGTGGAAATATCCTCGTTTTTTCTTCTTCATAATTTTCTTGGTTTTGGTTTTATCCAATGTGGTGTAAGGAATTATTGGTTTCTTAATAAATAAGGAATTTCTAAAAAAAAATTTTTGGTTTTGGTTTTATCCAATGTGGTGTAAGGAATTATTGGTTTCTTAATAAAATAAGGAATTTCTTGGTTTCTTGGTTTTTTCTTCTTCATAATTTTCTTGGATTTGGTTTTATCCAATGTGGTGTAAGGAATTATTTATTAAAACTGTAAATTTTCTTAGATCCCATCGCCAGCGTCTGAAACTCCGAATCAAGAGCAAGTTAATACTCAATCCAATGTTCAGCAGTCGTCACCTTCAATGCAGCCACAGCAGATACAAGTGGCACCACCAGCTATCATCCAGGGGGACACTGTGGATTTGCATCCTGAGCTAGTCCAGCAAGGGTGGAGACGCTGTTGGTCAAGGAGAGAAAATCGTTTCTATTTTTGGAATTTTAGGACCAATGAGTCATTATGGGAAATGCCACCAATGCACCTGGGAGTAAGTTTCTTTTTCTTCGTTTACATATGCAAGAGAAGAAATAGAGCCCAGTTTCTGTAAACTAAAACTGATATTATACCCAATGGTTCCATTACCCTAGGTTAAAACAATCTAGAAAAATGGTGGTTGATATAGCTTGCTTGGTTATTTTGTTTTCAATCTCTCAATCTCCTCCCCTTATGAGTCTGCCTATACAGTATATAGTGTAGTAATATATAGTAAACAGTATAGTTTAGACGTTTATGAATATATTAGTATTATTTGTCGCTTGTTGCGCCCCTGACCTTTTTTTAAACAGAGAAAGGATGACGAAAGTATACTTGCTTGATCAAGTTTTTTTTTTTTTTTTTTTTTTTTTGTATAACAATAATTGCTACAAAGAAAATTTGCTGCTATATTCCCTCGTTCTATAAAGTGCTAGGAACAACTAAACTTCTAAGTCAACAATAAAAAAAATGTAAGTTACTAATCCTTTACCAGACTGAGGCAGATAATTTCGGACTAGTGTTTTCATCGATTTTGCGCATATTTTCAGAAGTAACCAAAATGGGTACTTCTGCTTTATTAATTTCTTATTGTGTTGCTTTCCTCTTTTTGCTTAGTTTAATAAATAGTTATCTCTCTTTTAGTTTTTGAAAGTTGTATAAATTTTACTCTGATTTTGATCGTTTTTACTCTCGATGTTTGCTCGATTTTACTCGTTTTTTTTATTATCTCTGTTTTTGTTATTTCCTTATTATGTTACTTCCATTTCGTATTTGCAAGTTGTGACTCTTAATGTTATTGGCTATTAGCTTGTTCGTGAGTGGTTAATTGAAGTGAGCTAATCAAAAGCTAGCGAATCATTTTTTGTAAGTTAGCCTTTTTATTTTGCTTTTTTAACGGTTTTTTTTTTTTCGCATTATTATTTATTTATGCCTTCTCTGAGAAAACGTTGAAGTGACACCGAAGAATATCCTATTGTCTGCTTTTCGATGTTTTCGTATTGGCATTTTAACGTTTTTGAGGAAATCGTTCTAAAACTTACTTGAAAGTTAGGACAGAATAAATTTCTGTTCTCAGCCCAAGAGAAAAATTGAAGTGTAGGAATCCATTAAACGTGTTTATTTTCTCAAATGATATATCTAATAAGCTATAAATAAAATATAACAAGCTAATAAATAAAAATTATAAATACAATCTCGAAATAATTATAATAATTATTTTCGAATAGTTAAATATAATAAAGTAGATACAATAATGAATGTAATTATAAATATCGTATAATAATTGTTTCTCGAATAATAAATATAATATGCTAGAATAGTACCTGTATTTTTATTCTATTAAAAACGAATGTTGATTATCTGAAAAGATGATCTGAAAGAATGTTGATTATTTGCCATCTATAGTATATTCAATGCTATTGTGGCTGAGTTTGCATCTTTGCTGGTAATTCGAAAAAGTTTCTGAATTATTTTGAGGGTTTTTTTTCTGTTATTGTTTATCCTCTAAAGATAGATTTTTTTTTGCCAAGTAGTGATGACCTTATCCAATTACCCGTATAAGCCCTTTCCCTGGGTATTTTCGCCAGCGCCATTTTTTTTCTTGGGTAGATTGACACGCCATCTATCTTATCAATTTTTATATCACCATTTTTGATTTCTTATCGTTAAGAAGCGTACTGGGAACTAGCAGAAGAGGGGGAGGAACCTCTCGCAAGCGACGTATTGTACCCGCCGGTATTAAGTTACTCGTAAATTGCGGGAGACAGTTGAGGGGTCCTTACACTTCCCTTGTTCCTAGGTTCCTTTTTTCTATATTTATTCAGCATTTGGTGCTGATGGCGTTGACTGCTGGATTGCTCATTTATTGTCCTGTTCTGAATTTTGTCCAAAATAGTATCGAAAACGGTTTTTTTCCAGATAATATGAAGAAGTACATGTCTGAATTTTTCACGCTCGCCCAGGTTTCTGAAGCGAGGAGGCAAATCTTCCAGTTTTGCCATCCTGGGGAGATTCAGCCTAAGAGAGTGGGTACAAATGCGTTTATTAACAGCGTTTCTGATATTATAAGCGTCAAAGACTGTGTTGATTGAAAATTTTAAGATTTTAGCGAATGAGTTGAACAAAAAAGGACTAGAAATTAACCTCGCGAAATGCCAGTATATGACCTCTCTTCCTCTTGGCTCTCTTCCTTGGCTCTCTTCCTCTTGATTGGTGTAATGATCGGATTTTTCATGCTTTGGACTCGGTGATATACCTAGGTGTCCCATATTCTTTAGTAAAAAGACTATCACTTCTTTTAATAATTAGCCATCGGGAAGTTAAGATAAGAAAGACATTTGGTTTCATCAATTTTCTGCGGGATAATATGAGAAGGGATATATTAGCTAGACAGTATCAGTCATTGGTTCTACCTTTGATTAGCTTTCAAGCGGTGATTTTGAAAACTTTTCCATCTTCTACTTCATTTCAAATTAAAGTTTTGGATTTTAGATATCTTCAATTTCTAGTAGGTTTTCCGCTAAGTGCTCGTAATACTTCTTTAAAATATATGTATGGAATAAAGGACCCGCTTGATGTATTAAAGATGAAGTGTGAGCTTTTAGTTCAAAATAAAATATAACTAAAATTTATTCCCGTTTTTTGAAAAAATCTAACCGATGCTAACCGATTGACGTAGGTGGTTGTATTAATCGGTAGTTCTGGTCTTGTTAATTGTAAGTTGTGTCTTTATATTTTATATTTATTGAATATACTCCTTATAGTGTATCCTTAGGGAAATCTAAAAGTATTATTGTTATTATCATTATCAATACTATCACAAAATTTGATGCTAATGATGTTGGTCTGCCACTCTTTGTTATCCGCCACCCTAGTGAAGTACCACTTATCCCTGCCGATGCTTTTTGTGTGTTGAGTTGCCGTGTAAACTCTTGTTTGTCTGAGTTATGCTCTTTGTCTGAGTATGTGAGAACTCTCCTGCCTGGAACAATTAGATGTCCTCCGTCGTTAATGCAAGAGTGTTCTGTCTCTTCAAACCGTCTTTTGTAGTTATTCTAAAAACCCACTTACTGACCTCAAAGATCCTATTGAGTGCAAAGAAAGCCTTGATACCCTAGATGGTCATGATGGTATCGTAAGTCTGAGATCTGATCCTGTCAAGAAAAGATGCATAGTTCTTACCCGAGACGGCGAGAGAGACGAAGTCTCTCTCGCCGCCGCTGATACTAGTCAGCTAAATGTATCCACTCATGTCCTTAATCAAAAAGTGCTTGGTATTGTGAGTAACATCCCTGCTGTTGTGCAAAAATCAGAGCTTATTAGTATGATTCACGGTCTTTGTTATGCAACTAAAATTGAAAGTTCAAGATCCTTCCGCCTTGAATTTCTAGACGATGCTGCCTTAAATAAAGCTATGAATGAGGGTTTGTGTTTGGGAAGCGAGCTTTTTAAAATAAGGCCTTTCCAGAAACTACCTCCTAGATGTTACCGTTTTCAATCGCCGAACCACATTGTCGGTAATTGCCCACTCCCATCGACTAATCAAAAGTGTTCACGGTGCACGGCTGGATATTGTAAGACACGTGATAATCCTTGCACTGAAAGCCCGACTGTGCCAACTGCGGGGGAAATCATGTTTCCTATAATCTCAGATGCCCAGTGTCAAAAAAAGCTCTGAATAAGGATAAAAAACTATTGCTAGTGGCAATAGATTTCGCTTTGTTTCACTTAATATTAACGGAACCAAAGACAAACATCTTCTTATTGATGAGCTTCTTGATTATGATACAGTTTTCCTACAGGAGCATTTTCTTACTAAAGCCAATACAGATACTCTTAAACGGTCACCCTCCACACGTTTGTACGTGAAGTTAAAAATCCGCGCTGTCGGCCCTCTGGGGGCCTTGCAACTTTAGTTTGCCTCGCTCACATCTCTGAGCTTATGTCTTCTGATCATAATTTACTGGCAATAAAGTGCGGTAATTTGGTCCTCATCAATGTCTATATTCCATGCAATCGCAAGAACATTTTTTCCCTATCTGTCTTCGCGGGTTCTTGCAAGCGACTCAAGACACTTCTGTTAAGAGTGACCAATCAGGGATTAAATTGGATTGTGGCTGGTGATATTAATGTCAATCTTCTGTCCCAATCTGAAAGAAGTGACCTGTTTTTTGATGCTTTGCCTAGTGGTTGCCAGTTAGTCAATAAAGATAAACAGTTTACCTGCATTCATAACCGCGATTGTTCTAGATCAAACCTTGATCATATTATTGCTTCAAATGGATCACTTGTGATTCCTCCTGTCATTGTTTTGGATGATCAAATTAAGGATGATCACCTGCTTTTAACTTGTGAAATTAAGTCACCTGCTCTACTGGCTTATGACCGTTTTTCTTACCATAAGAAATGGTTTGATAAGCCACATTGGAAACAAATAAGTTATGAAGTTTTTTTGTATGTTCTTTGCTTGTTATTGTCAAGCCTGAAAGTGCTTTTTCACCTTTTACCTTTTTCACCTTTGTAAGGTCACCGACAGCTAAGATTGATTTAAATTGTTACTATTACCAGCTCGTGTATTGTTTGAAGTCAGGTGCTTCAGTTTTAGTTCCTGTTGAACGTTTTAGATTTGGAATGTGTGCCCAGAAGTGAAAAAAGCTAAACAACGCAAGAAGTTTTGGCTTCACCTTTGGATTGTTTGTGATCGGCCCAAGTCTGGCGAAGTATTTAAAATTAAGCAAAATTCTAAACGTCAGTTTAGATATTCTTGGCGTCAAGTCCGCCTGAATGCTTTGAATGGCCCCTCGGATCGGAAGTCTTGGTTCAATTTAATTAGTAGCAGCAAGTGTGAGCCTGCTACCGTTTCGATTATCAAAATTAGTGATTTTTTTGCTCATTTTACTCGTGTTTTTTTCTACATTTAATCATTCTGTCCAGTCCATGTTTTCTTCCTTATTGAACAATACTATTCCTCAAGTTATTCAGCAAGTCCATATATTGTCAATATCTAGGGGTGACATCTATCGGGCTTTAAAGAGGGTTAAGAAATCAAGTGCTTCTGATATGGATGGTCTGTGATACAATCACTTCATCATTAAGTGTCCATTATTGTTAACACACATTCAGCTCCTATTCCAGATGTGCTTAACCCAGTCGTTAGTTCCAGATAGTTTTTATTCGGGAATCGTAACATCAGTTTTTTAAAAAGCGAAAAGGACGCAGATCAGTGTTCCAGTTATCGACCAATTACAGTGTCCTGTTTCATGAGCAAGCTGTTCGAGTATGCCGTATTGCCTGAAATTTTAACTAAATGTGATTTTTCTGATTATCAAGTTGGGGTTAGATATAGGTTTCATTGCTGTGAGTTCCCCTAAAAGAGTGGCCAGTTGAGAGTATTAGCAAAATGTAAATAAGGCGATTTTAATATTTCTTAGGTGTTAGCTTAGACACGTTTTTAAAAGGGGTAAACTCGTAGGCGCTTTACTACTTAGTTAAAGCAGGAGTTAATTCTTCCGTCGTAAAAGTTCTTCAGCATTGGTATTCGAGTTTGTTGGTTTGGCTAGAATTCCGAGTAAAACTCAGTAAAGAATGGAGTCAGGCAAGGTGGTGTGCTATCTCCATATATTTTTAAAACTTTGCTTGTGGGCTGTTTGCAAATGCTGTCTCCTACTGTGTTTTTAAAAAAAAACTGCTGTTAGTCACATTGCCTATGCTGATGATGTTCTGCTAGTTAGTCATACTACGTCAGGCCTCACAAAGAATCTTAATGTTCTGATTAATGCTTTGAATATGATTGAGCTTTCTGTAAATGCTTCAAAATGCGAGTTTCTGTGTTTTAATATTTATAACCCTGCTCCTCCTTTACGTATGGGTACAATGCTACTCGAGTGTGTCTCAAAGTTGAAGTGGCTTGAGATTACTTTTTCTGATATACTTTCGACTACATGCTCGTCTCTGGTTGCTAGCGCTCTGCAGTGCATTCGCTCCTCGTATGGTAAAATCTCGCCTAATAGAGGGAGATACAGCCGCCGAGGCTTATGTAAACTTTATAATAGTTTTTGTTCTCCCATAATTCTTTTTCTTTCCGGTTTGCAGACTCTAATGCGGAAAAAAGACCGTCTTCAGCTAAAGAGAGGATATTTTAAATATTGTAAATTCCTGCTATATTTACCTAGGTGTCACAAGATTATTTCTTATTTTGGACTTATCAACCCTCTAGTGCTGCTTGACAACATCGCTAAGGATCCGAGGACCAATGCTCCAAGGAAGATATGTGCCAGTGACCCCCTCATTTATTTTTTTCCAGATTAGTGATTCTATGGATATTGTTAAGTTATTTATGTTGTGTTTTCTTTATTATTTATTTGTAGATAATATTAATTTGTTTTTCCGTTTTTCACTCAGCATTTATTTTATATTGCGGTTCACAAATAAACTTACTTACTTAATAGAATTATTATTTAAGATTTCTAATATATCATGCTGTCAATTTTGGTAAGTTTAACAAGCGTTCTTTTTTTCAGAAATAGGAATTTAAACAATCATAATATAGAAATAGCGGAAAAATAACTGCTAAAACTTGTACCTTTAATGTGTTGTCATCACTTGAAATTTCCTTTATTTTATGTTTATACTTAATTTGGTTTATAATTTGTTTACAAATCAAAATTTAAAGTTTTATAGATATTTTATCAACATTAAAATATTTGTGATATGCCCAAAAACAACGCATAGGAGGTTAGGATTATTTCTGTAATTTGATACAAGCAAAAGTTTAAAGTTTGGTTGATATTTAATCGATACCAAATTATCCTATTAATTATAATCAATTATCTTATTAATAATTAATCAACCCATATCTTATTAGACATCTAAACCTGATGCAATAACTGGTCAGATCCTGCATTTCTAAAGATACTTTAATTAATTTTGCTTTTGTATAAAAAAAAGAAAAATATTTGAGTTTTTTAAAAGAAAAATCTTATTAGCCATCTAAACCTGATGCAATAACTGGTCAGATCCTGCATTTCTAAAGATGCTTTAATTAATTTTGCTTTTGTATAAAAAAAAGAAAAATATTTGAGTTTTTTAAAAGAAAAATCTTATTAGCCATCTAAACCTGATGCAATAACTGGTCAGACCCTGCATTTCTAAAGATGCTTTAATTAATATTGCTTTTGTATAAAAAAAAGAAAAATATTTGAGTTTTTTAAAAGAAAAATCTTATTAGCCATCTAAACCTGATGCAATAACTGGTCAGATCCTGCATTTCTAAAGATGCTTTAATTAATTTTGCTTTTGTATAAAAAAAAGAAAATATTTGAGTTTTTTAAAAGAAAAATCTTATTAGCCATCTAAACCTGATGCAATAACTGGTCAGATCCTGCATTTCTAAAGATGCTTTAATTAATTTTGCTTTTGTATAAAAAAAGAAAAATATTTGAGTTTTTTAAAAGAAAAATCTTATTAGCCATCTAAACCTGATGCAATAACTGGTCAGATCCTGCATTTCTAAAGATGCTTTAATTAATTTTGCTTTTGTATAAAAAAAAGAAAAATATTTGAGTTTTTTAAAAGAAAAATCTTATTAGCCATCTAAACCTGATGCAATAACTGGTCAGATCCTGCATTTCTAAAGATACTTTAATTAATTTTGCTTTTGTATGAAAAAAAGAAAAATATTTGAGTTTTTTAAAAGAAAAATCTTATTAGCCATCTAAACCTGATGCAATAACTGGTCAGATCCTGCATTTCTAAAGATACTTTAATTAATTTTGCTTTTGTATAAAAAAAAGAAAAATATTTGAGTCATCCAAACTCAATGTATTTAATCAAATTATTTTGTTTATAATTTTTTTTTATAAGGAAAAGTATTGGTTCTAACCTTTTAATTGTCAAATTAACATGCCAAAATATACAAATTAATATGCATATATTCCTTCATTTAATTTATAATATTCCTATAATTAGATTCAAAGCAAACTTTAAATTTCTGTAGACGTTTTATCCACAATAAAATGCATTTTGACAAATTCAAACTAGCAGCTTAGATTCTGCATTTTTGAAGGTACTTTTTAATATTGCATTGAGGGGGGCTCAAATTCGTAGCTACTTCAAGGTCAGCATATTTGTATAACAAGAAAGGTCTCGTCATGAAGCCACTGGTTGGAATGACAAATAAAACTCTCTGCAAAGGTATTACAGTTCTTTCCATATTCAAAATAGACACATCTTTGAACGTTAGAAACGGTCCTATGGTCCCAATTTTGGGCTTTCATTTAAGTAGACTGAAAGTCATTGCATGATCACGATTTAAACAATATTTGATATGACCACTATTTCGTTCTGCTAAGTTTTTATTTGTATCGAAGTATTTGCCTCAGATTTGCAATCAGAAAGCCCATAAATATTGATAAACAAATTTTGGACCAAACCAAATACCATTGGTGAAATATGAACAAGACTCTAAGATACCACTTTTGGGCCTCAAATCATGTACATTGAAAATCGTGAAAATTATGAAAGGCTTTAAGCCAGGCCATGTAAAAATAGAAATGATATGAATTAACAAGATCGCCAAAAGCAACAATTGCAGCAATGGACGTCACACAAGGCTAAGTAAATTCTATTTTATTGAATTTACTTATTGATTTTAATATTTTATTGAAATCTATTTTATTGAATTTACTTTTTTCAGTTTGATCCCGTCTCTGACCCCTTGGGTATTCAATGTACTAGTCCAGCTCCTGTTGGCATGAAGAGAAACTTACAGGGAATGGATACCCCTACCCCGAAAAAACAGGCACTCGATGAAACGATAGTAGGAAAGTTTGTCTTGGCGTGAGCAAACTTTTGTTTATTTATTAGTTTAATTTTGTTCTATTCAGGGTAGAGTTAGGGTCTATCCACTTTTGGCTGTGGTATTTCGAGCATCTATAAAATAAAAACATAAATTCAAATTGCCATACAAGACCAAATAGCTTCTTTTTTTACTAAGTTTCTGGGTGAATGAGTTTTTTTTAAACTGAGGTAAAATTTTTTACCAACATTTTTAGTTGGATAGTATAGTATATGGGCACATAAAATTCAAAATATATAATATATAGATATACTATATACTTCGTAAGATAGATAAGATAAGATTTTATTCATTATCAATACACATACAATACAATAATACACTGTGTCCCCTCCTTGGCCTGGAATCAGGGTAGTAAATTCGGATCGCAAACTCAGAGAACAATAGCCAAGTACTTACCGAGAAAAAAAAAAAGATGATATACTATATACTATACTATATATATATGCTATACTATACTATATATATGTAGTATATGGGAACATAAAATTCAAAATACATAATTTCGGACCTTTAGGTATTTAATGGTAGTTAATATTTTGTTATTTTAACTTTGATTGTTATTCGTTTTTCACATCAGATAGTATCACGTTTCGTTTTAGTTCTCACCTCTTTAGTGTCTTTTAAATCTCTCATTAGTCTTAAGTCCCTCTCTTTAGTCTTAAGTCCCTCTCTTTAGTCTTAAGTCCCTCTCTTTAGTCTCTCTTAAGTCTTAGTCATTGCCTAAATCAGATTGAATTGCCCTTGGTTTCCACAGATTTGTCCCATATGGAATTAATTGCATCGAATTTTCAACATTGTTTTGTAAACTTATGAGAATAGCGAATTTGTTAACTGGACATCAACGAAGATACAGACAAATCTAAAATAAAACAACAAATGATATTGAAAAAGAAGAATTTTACTCTTGCGGTGAACGTATAATAGTTTACTTTGTGAAAAAAAAAGACATTCGAATTGTATTCAGGCATATGGGCCTAATTTCGATATCAATTTTTTCATTCGAATTGATCATATTTTTTATTGTTTTGTCAGTTTTTTGTTGAAATCAATTTTAGATTATTTGTATCCAGTTTTTTTGCAATTTTTTTAGTAGAAGAGCCAATTTTTAACTTATACCAACAAAGATGCAGATAAATGTACATTGAAACGACAAAAGAAAATGGAATAGAAAAATTTTACTCTTGCCGTGATCATATAACGTTTTATCTATATGAAAAAGAAAGATATTCTATTCATACTCAGGCATATGGGCCAATTTTTGAAATTAATATTTTTTTTTATAAAAATGAAACTCCAAAAACGCTATTGGAAACAGAAATGCCAAAAAATCGTATACTCGTAAAACAATTTTTGCAAGTCTCAGAGACTTTTTAAGTGAGAACTAAGGTTACTCTTTCTTTCAATTTCTTCCTTAAGACGAGGAAAGGTATTTGGTTAATTTTTCTTTGAACTTAGTTCCTGTATCCCTTTCTGTTCGTATAATTTGATTGATTTCATATCCGAACCGATCATTTTCAAAAATTACAGAGGGCCATGGGATTTGGAAATTCCCACAAACGTGGTGATGTGTGAGCGACCTCCATTTCCTTTTTGTCACCCTCACCCCGATGTTGAACTTCTTCGATGCTCTTTCGCTTCTAAGTTAAGGCAATGCTACCAAGAAATGTGTCATTCACGGGAATGTAAGTTTTTTCCCTTGTTCTAATTGTTAAATGTGATATGTAACGGTATACGTGGACACACCCACTTGAGATAAGGGTGTATCTGAATTACAGTTGAAACGTCACAATAAGGTCCCTGGTGTGCCCCAGCTGCTAATCGCCTTTCTTCCATTATTACTAATATACCGAAAAAGTGGGATGGGATAATAATGTATTTACAGGAATCCCCCTCTAACTATTCTTCGAAGCCTCATCCCCTTCCCCTCAGGAAAACCAAAAATGTTGGCCTGAAAATATTATGTAGATGTTGCATATGATTCCTTCCCAGAAAATTATCCCACTCCCTCACCACTCTTGATTTTACTCCTTGCAACTGTAGCCGTCGAGGTTACATGTTGTTAAACGTGACAGTAACACCCATGTCTTTTTATCTTTTTTCTAATATCCTTAATTAGAAAACAAACTGCCCTGTTTTATTTTCCCTGGCCCTCCTTCGTACCGCCTCATTGTCATTTAACCCTTTTCGAAAAGAAAAGGATTCTGTCAAAAGGATATATGTGACAACAAAGATTGAAGTACTGATTATTTAGAAACATAATAGAAATAAGTAGAATTAGATGGGGACTACTGGGTAAAAAGAGATGCTCTGAATAAATTGGGGCGGAGGAGGAGCGTGCGTACCTGTGTAACTGTCAGCGTGCACACGTGCCTACCTGTTGATATCAAACGACTTGGCGCTGCACTGTGTTGTTCGCGGTAGTAAAAGTAGAAATTGCAATTGTTTTTACCAAATCATTGATTTTGTATCCTTTCAAAGAAAGTGTTAATGCTATTTTTGAGTTATTCAATTTTTAGCCTCATTTCAAGGAAGAAATGTCCCGATTGCGTCTCTTGTCTTGGCCACTAAGGGAGAAGTAAGATATTGCAACAAGCGTAAAGATGTCGTCAGTCTTACTTAACTTACTTAGACTTAATGCTCCTACCGAGGTTTTAGCGTAGAGAACGATGAGACTAAGCACCTCCGGGTTGACCTATCGCTTGCCAGGCTCGTAGGTTCTTCCACTGGTATGTGGGCTTGGGTGAGCAATTCATCGGCTTTGTCTTTCCACCTAGTGTGTGGGCGTCCTCTGGGTCGTTTCCATCCGTGTAGGGTAGGATTGAAGTCAAATTCGACCCGTGCTGGGGCGTCGCGTGGCATGCGAAGGAGGTTGCCGTACCACTGAACAGTACGCTGGGCGAGCTTCGTTGAGAAAGGAGTTTGAGCCGTACGTGATAGGAGAGTCTGGTTGCTAACGAGGTCAGTCCAGTGAAGTCGTTCGATTATTCGGAGATGTTTCGTCTGAGCGACATCGACGGCGCTGAGGATAGATTTGGCAGCTGGCCACGTCTCCGCTCCATACAGCAGGACGGTGCTGACAGACGCATTGTAGATGCGCATTTTGGTAAATCGGCTTATGTTTGACTTTCGCCAGATGCTGCTAAGCCTCCCAACAAGTGCTGAAGCCTTAGCAATTCGAGATGTAAGCTCTTTTGTGATCAAGCCATCATTCGACAAAATAGATCCCAGGTAAGTGAAGTCTTCAACCACATCTACTCGGTTGCTTCCGAGGTTGACTTTCTTTACGGTAGAACGGGACGTGGGGGGAGCCTAATTTTGGTCAGGGAGGGGTCAGGGAGCATAATTTTGGATTTCTGCAAGTTGATCTTCAGTCCAACTTTCGAGGCTTCTTCTGATAGCACCCGGAGAGCTTTGGTCATCTTATTGACGGTGCTCGCAACCAGCGCTATGTCGTCGGCGAAGTCAGCATCAGAGAGTACCCGGTCTCCGAACTGAAGACCGATTTGAAGGCGATTCATCGTGCTGGCCATAACATGGTCTATGACGCAGTTGAAAAGCTCGGGAGCGGCGGCACAACCTTGGCGGACGCCATTCTTCACCGGGAATGTGGGACTGCGTCTTCCATTGACTTGCACGCAGCTTTCCGTATCCTCATACAGCTTTTCAAAGAGTGAGCAATATTTCTTGGGTAGACCCGTAGTTCTTAGTATCAGCCAAATTGAGCGGTGATCAACAGAATCGAAGGCAGACTTCAAGTCCACGAATGCGATGTACGCTTTTTGATGGAACTCCCGCGTCTTCTCGATCAACTGGCGCATAGTAAACATTTGCTCCGTCGTCAACCAGCCGGGCATGAATCCGGCTTGCTGGACTCTTCTCTTTCTACGCAAAAGGTGGAACACCTGTCCAGGAGTGACATGGCAAAGAGTTTAGCAGGAATGGAGAGAAGCGTGATCCCACGATAGTTGGAGCATACTTGACGGCTGCCCTTACTTTTCCAGAGCGGCAATAGGATGCCAGAACGCAAGTCATTCGGTATGTAGTTTGTTGTTCATACAGCAGAGAAAATTATCCGGAGCCACATAATCATGACTGCATACCCGTTATTGAGGAGTTCTGCGTAAATACCACAGACACCAGTGGATCAATTATTATTTAAACATTTTACAGCATTTCGGATCTCAGAAGTGGTAAACGGTTGCGATACGAGGTAGGAAGTAGCCTCGGGTGTGGTCATTGCTGCTTCAATCAGATCAGGGTCGGGATGAGCAACTGCCTCGGCATTCAGAAGCGTTGAGAAGTGACTGCTCCAGGCAGAGAGTTGGCCTGCATCGTCATCCGGCATGCTTCCATCAGCAGGAAAAACACGACTCACGGTGGAAGTCTTCCCTTCCGTCAGCTCGCGGAGGTGTTTGTAGAGGGAGCAGGTGTCTCCTTTTCTCGAGGCATCTTCAAGATCGCTGGCTTTCTTGTCGACAAAGGTCTTCCTATTTCTGTGCAGTAGGCTATTGCGCAGGCCATTGAGTCGTCTGTTCTCTGGCATATTCTTTGCTAAACGGGCCTTCCGGCGCAGCTCGATTACAGACAGAGTCTCCTGGGATATCCAGGGTTTATTCTTGCGTCTTCTGTGGCCAATGGTACTGCCAGCAGAATCGAGTATGTTATCTTTGAAAGACTTCCAGGCTACTTCAGGGTCGTCCAGAACTTGGAGGCAGCTAAACCGGTTAGAGATATCGACAGCATACTTCTGTTGCATCTGAGATGTAGCCAGACTACTCAGATCGAGCTTGGAAGGCCGTCTTTCTTGTCCTTGTGCTCTCAGGCGTAGCCTGAGTGTGGCGACTACCATCCTACGGTCTGTGTTTCCAAGCTCGGCCGACCTATAAGTCCGGCAATTTGTTATCGACGAGCGCCAGCGACCCGAGATCATAACATAATCGATCATCTTCTTTGTCGTCAGTCCCAGCGGGAAAAAAGGACCAAAATGAAATTTCCAAATGAAATCGAAAAAAACAACAAAAAGACCCAGCGGGAAATAAGGACCAAAATAAATTGTCCAGATGAAATCGGAAAGAAGGACCAAAAAGACCCAGCGGGAAAAAAGGACCGAAATGAAATGCCGAAATGAAATCGGGAAAAAAAAGTACCAAAAAGACCCAGCGGGAAAAAAACACCAAAATGAAATGGCGGGAGACAAGAATCTAGGACGGTGACCAAAAACATGTTCTGTGTCTTCCAAGTAATGAAGCGCTTATTTTTAGTTGTTTACAAGCCTAGTCAGGTGGTATGCCTGAATATCAGTTTTTAAGTTTGATCTAAACATGCCAAGTTTACATTTAAGTCGTTCAAAAGTCAATTACTTCAAACAGAAAAAAATGGTAGCGAAAAAAAAAAAAAATAAAAAAGGGTGATTTTTGAGTTTTTGATTCCAATGCGCGAATAAGCTAGTGTTTTGTATCCATATGCGTCATTTTATGCACCTTTTTAGAATGTATGTAGGCAAATCGGCTCAAAAAAAATATTTTCAAAGAGAATTTATTTCTGTCATTTCATGGTATTCTTCTTGAGATTTTTTTTATTTTTCGTCAATTTTGTCAAAAGTCAAATGGTGTTTATAGCTGATCTCTATCACTTTGGTTTGGATTCATAAATATACCTAACATAAGTAATTTTCTTTCCTTGAAATCATCCTTGAAAATACCCTTAATTACCTCCTGCTTCTGAAAACAGCGGGTGAAAAAAGGGCTTACAACAAGGGCTAAGAATTAGGCCTACTGAGTAACGAAGTAATATGTTTTGTGAGGAAGAATGGTAGAAATATGTTATACTCATGGGCATATACAGGAGGGGGGGAGTTGTGGATTTTAAACCTCTCCTGGAAGGTTGAAGTGTGAAGGGGTATGGAGAGGTGAGAAGGGCTATGAAGAATCGTGGTGTAAAAGATGTTTGAGGGAGCAGGAATAAAGAATGGTAGAAAATACGCTTTCATTGTTGTTTTTAATATTTTTCTATATCCCTTTCTGTATCCATTTCTATATCCCATATCGCTTTTCTATATTTTTGTTTCAATGTGCTTTTTCTATAATCGTATTAGTGTGAAATTTGCATTTATTGCTATATTGAATCTAAACTTTGAAAGCTCTGTATTAAAATATTTTCTTTTTTTCACTGTTTCTCTTAAAACATTGACAAACATAAATACATTCTTAATTACATTACATTCTTAAACAATATAAACTATTGTTTTAAATTTTTGTTTTAGTTTTACTACTGATGACGGTCACTGCATGTGTGACCGAAATATCTGGTATTTTTTTGTGAATTTCTATCACTCTTAGTATCATCACTGTCTATTAAAAGGATTTTATCCCTATTTGAACTTTTATTTATAAACATTGACGTAAACTTAAAAAATAATTTTTTTTAATTTTTTATCCTTTATTATCGATAACATTATGTGTAAAGATAAAGGGAAAAATATCATTCAAGAAATGGAATTGTTCTGCTTCTTTTTGCTATTTTTCCAATAACATTAAATGTCCTTTAAAAACGATAAAAATAAATCCATGTTATAAAGCTGAAATTTGTGTTGAGTATAACATTGAATGTAAATTTTAAAAAATGCGTATTAAAAAACATTAGTTGATATATAATTTTTTTCACTTTTTCTCTTAAAATATTGACCTAAACTTAAAAATAAAAATTCAGTCGGTGTCTGATCGCTATTTCACCTGTGACATTGAGTACTGAAAAAAAGAAAAAGAAAAAAAAGTACTAAAAATATGTTAAATTCGTCTGCCTTTTTTCGCTTTTTCTCCAATAATATAAAATGTCAACTTAAAAAACGGTAAAATATACCTGAAGAAATTGTAATTTCTTTCGGTGTCTTTTCGCCGTTTCTCCAGTAATGTTTTTCTATTGATATTTTCTTTATATGTTGAAGTTAAATTAATATTTATATTAAACTGTTCTTTTAATATTTATACATTAAATAAACGAAGAACTTGATCAGCTTCTTTTCTTTATTTTTAATATCGAGTCTGGTATCTCTAATTTTTTAACATTGAAGCAAAGGTATTGAATAGCCAATTTTATTCTATTACTCTCTTAATATAATTTTTGCAGCAATTGAAAAAAAAAATGTTATTTCTTTAGGCGTCTTTTTGCTATTACTCCAGCAACGTTTGTCCATTGATATTTTCTTTATATGCTTAAAGCTATATTAATATTATATTTTTTTTAAATAGTTACACATTAAATAGACGAAAAACTTGATCAGCATCTTTTTATATTTATAAAATTGAATCTAATGTTTCTAATCTTTTAATGTTGAAACTAAGGTATTGAATAGCCAATTTTATTAAATAATTGACCTGTTAATATAATTTTTGCAGCAATTGATGCTCCAAAGGAGTCTTTTAATCGATGGCTAATGGAAAGGAAAACAATTGATAGTGGCAGAGACCCACTTCTGCCAAGCCAGTGTACGCCTGAAGTCTCCCCTTCTATGTATAGGTATTGTATCTTTAGCCATATCCAGAGGGGCCAGATGGGGCGCATTTGTGCCATCTTGCTGCTTTTATAAGCGGTTGCCCATTGAATTTTTTAAATATGCACATTTTTTTTTGGGGGGGGGGATCGTTCATTCGACTCATTTGCATAGTAAGGCAGCTTGTGTGAAAAACGGTAAGGAGCCATTACACGGTACTCTAGGACAACGTTGATTATGAAAGCGTGAAACCAAACAAGAGACATTTCAAAAATGCCGGTGCAAAAAGGGAAGAAATTTTAGACTACGATTGATTAAAACCGACGAAGTAGCAAATTGTCTCTGAGATACAGTGACCTCAAACCATGGTAAAAAATATGAGTCATCCATATAATGTGCCTTAAAAATAAAGGCCATTTAATATCCTATTTATAGAGTTGTGTCTATGGTTGTAGCTGTTTTTAATAATTTTCTTTTGGCTCGTGGGAGCAATTGTTAATTAAAAAAGGTTTGTTGCTATCAGTTCTTGGAAGAATGATAAACAAAAATTACAAGTAGAATTTTTTTCAAAGACAATGGAATTCGAAACTCTAAGTAAATATTCTGGTCCTATGTCCAAGGGCCGTCTTCAGCACAACACAAACGAAAATATAAAAGGAAAATTTACAATAAAATAAGAAATTTAAAATTGATTTGTTTTTTTTTTACTTTTAAAACAGCCATAGCATCATGACTTCAACGAAGTTCAACCAGGACTCTTCCAAACTATAAGTGAATATTTTGGTCCCATATCCAAGGGCCGTCCTCAGCACAACACAGACGAAAATGCAAAAGAGAAAATTACATTAAAATATGAACTTTAAAACTTTTTTTCTACTTTTAAAACAGCCCTAGCATGATGTCTTCAAACAAAGTTCAACCAGCTCTACGGAAAAAAAATTCCTATTGTTTCTACTTGTGATTGGTTGTTTATGATGGAAAGGCATTGTGGTCTTCATCGCTATTTTCTATTTAGTTCTTCGAAACATGTGAATTGAGTAGAAAATTTATTGTTGGATTTCACAAATGTAAAGGAAGCTTTTTAACTGTGTTTCAAATTTCAAAACAAGTATAAAGGTGTAATACAAAACGCAAAAGTTGTCTGCAGTTATTTCTTCAAAGAATAATTTTTTACTGTATATATACTATTTTTCACAGGTCTGAACAGTAGAGGAAAGAGGAAATCGCTCTTGATATTCCATCGTCCAACAGAACAATTGAAGGATAGCTGTCAATTAACTCACCTTTTCGAGCTCCCCCCTAAATCGAGGGATAGGGAATAAGAAGGGAAAAGGGGAATATAACTTGACTGTTTACGGTCTGAACAGAGACAAAGAGTCTAATCATGCTTCTGAGATAATTGCCAAAACCTTGAGGTAAGATGTTCTCATAGGAAGTACCGGAGGACAGTTTATTGCCTTGCTGATCCTCCCTTGGAGAATAGCTTAGCAAAATGGTTTGGCAATTATCTTAGAACTGTCATCATTTCAGTAACGAAATTAGGTGTGACAACAATGTGTTGTCATTAGGCGTGATAATGACAATGGATTTTGCCCTTGCAAAATCCGTTTTCTTTCTGTCGTTTTTTTGTATTGACATTTTTTAAATAATTCTGTGGTTGTGACGAGTCCAAGGGCCTAAAGGCTGGTTCTAAAATTCGTAGAATAGCCAGTGGCTTCAACTGACGAAAATGTAGGGAAGGGGAGGGAGTGATTTTTCAGTATTTTTTATTTTTGTATCGTTTTTCTTAAAAAAAAAAAAAATCAAGTTTACGCTGTATGACTGTATTGACCTAAAAGACCTTGACAAGGTCATGTTAGTTTAAAGTTATTGGAGCGAACATACTCATAAATATGACGTAGATAATTTCGGAGACCATACTGCCTTTCCATGACGATAAATAAAATTTCAAATAGGGATAAAATCCTTTTAATAGACAGTGATGATAGAAATTCACAAAAATACCAGATATTTCGGTCACATATACAGTGACCGTCATCAGTAGTAAAACTGAGTTTTACTACTCAGTTTTACATCAGTTTTACTACTGATGACGGTCACTGTATATGTGACCGAAATATCTGGTATTTTTGTGAATTTCTATCATCACTGTCTATTAAAAGGATTTTATCCCTATTTGAACTTTTATTTATCGAACATACTCTGTTCTTAACATATTGTATTCTGTAATAGCGACGGTAAGAAGGTGATGAAAAATTACCAAAAGCTTTTCCATTTTAATTGTCAGTTTGGTCATTCTGTATTCAGTTCTTTGAGTAGATAAAATAGGGAAACTGATTGTTTTCGGAGATGGAAAGGAATAAACAGAAAGTATGTGGAATTGTTTTGAAAAACAATTCACGAAAGTATGTGAAACTGATTGGTATTTTTTTTGTGGAATTTTTGGACTTCGAAACTGACTTAAGTTTTTAGTAGAGGAGTTTGAGTTTTCTTGTGGAAGTTAATGGATCCTTAATGTGGAATTAAATGGAATTAAATGTGAAAGTTAAATTCCTATTAAATCATATATATTCCAAGAAAGTATTCTGTCCCGTTTACACATTCCATTTTTTTTTTCTAGTATTAATTTAAAAAACTTCCATAAAACTAGTTTTTAAGGAAAAGTAAGGAGCTCCATTAAGCTAAGAATGGGCAAAAATAAAGTCAAATAAGCTTCCAAGCGTAAAACTAAGGCTATTAAGGCAAAAATTTGGGATATATAGAAACTGTGTTGAACTAAATCGAAACATACTATGCACACACAGGTTGTAAAGCTGATGCATCAGAATTGCTTCAGGGATGGTTGATGGTATGTATTAAGCTGAAACTTTCAGCGTGTGTTGAAGGAGATGTTGAAGAAATCAAAGGTGCTATGCGCATACTGCTACTAATGCTGCTACAACTATTTCTACTGCGCAAGGTTGCCCTCCAATCACTTTTGACTTTTAAAAAGGTCCTTTCAGTTTCCAATCGAATGAGCCTTTTTTGAAGTTTCTTTGACAACAAATGGCCATTTCAAAATTGCTTTCAGATGCATTTGGGAAAATACGAGGTGTGTGTGTGTAGTTAACCACGCTCCGATCACTTTGAATCTTAAAAAAATACTAGAACTTTTGATTACCAATCCAGTGAGTCCCTCCGAAGTTTATACAACCACCCTTTCTATAAAAACCTTATATTCCCCCAGGGCATAACTTACAATCCTTGCCCCGAGGGCGATGGGGAGGTTGTCATCCTCAAAAACGTAATTTCCAGACCTTTTAACTTACGCTGAACAAAATGGCTATCTCAAAAATTTGATTGGATATGTTTGGGGAAATGGTGGGTGTGTGAGGGGGTTTAGTTTCCCTCCAATCACTTTTGACTATTAAAAGGGACACTAGTCCCTTCAGTTTCCAACGTAATGAGCCCTTTTCGAAGTTTCTTCGACAACAAATAGCAATCTCACAATTTCTAGTTGCATTTTGGGAAAATACGAGGTTTTTTTTTTGGGGGGGGGTATCCACCCTCCAACCACTATGTATCTTTAAAATAGTATTAGAGCTTCTGATTACCATTCCAATGAGCCCCTCCGAAGTTTATACAATCACCTTTCTTGTATAAACCTTATATGCACCCAGGGCATAACTTACAGCCCTTGCCCTGAGGGCTCTGGGGGGAGTGTCATCCTCAAAGACATAATTTCCGGACCTTTCAACTACGTTGAACAAAATGTTTATTTCAAAATTTTGATTGGATGTGTTTGGGGAAATAGTGGGCGTAGGAGGGGTGTAAGTTGCCCTCCAATAACTTTCGACTATTAAAAAGGGCACTAGCCCTTTCAATTTCTGATCGAATGGGCCCTTTTCGAAGTTTCTAGGATAACTCCTTCGATACGAAGTGCCCTGGTCTAAAATAAATAATAATAATAGTACATTGTGCCTACATCGCTCTTTACTTAGGCATCGCTATTGCGCCGTATTAGAACTAGTAGAATTAGAATTAGAATTATTAGAATTATTATTAGCCGTATTATTATTAGCCGTATTAGAATTAGCCGTATTAGAACTAGTACGGGAACTGGTATAAATGTAATTATATTGGAACTTGCTCAATTTGTTTGGGGTTGATTTTTTTTTATTTGTTGTTTTTGGGAACGGATCTTGGTAAACAGAAATTCATCTGAGCAAATTGCTTAAGGGGGGACGCCAGTCCAAAGCCGTTTTGGCCGATTCGAGCCCTTTTCCTGGTCGGCAAAAAGGCTCAAAGACAAAGGTATCAGATTTCACACAGACTTGAGTAAACAAACTCGAAGAGGGCGACTTCCAGGGGTTCCTTACGCTTTCAATATTAGTTACATTTTCCCAGTACATCCAACTTATTCGCACAATTTGTCGAATGTCCAACTCTCAAGCTAACGCTTTCAAATTATACACACCAAATAAATCACTTCAAGAGCTAAAGCTTCACTAAATCAAAGTCCAACTCACCGCTTTTGAACTAAAGGAAGCGTTAATCCCCTCAGCATAATTTATGCGCCCACATCCGTTTGATTCCAAGTATTTTAGGCTCTTTGTCGGGTGGTAAGCAATTTGAAACGTTGGTATGTAAAGTATTCGAAGGGACTGCAGTCAGCAAGTGTTTTTTATAAAAATATGCTGCAACCGCTTCAATAGAATATTTTTCGCTGCATTTTTAAGTACCAATTACGACAATATTGACTGCAGCGATCTCGCAGGCAAACCCAAAATAGGTTTTTCAGTTTTTTTGGGATTTAAGGAAAAATAGGTGTCGGCTTTAGCATTTTGCTAAATCAAAATGTTCACCTGATTCTATTCTATTAGAAAAGACTGAGACCGCCTAACTGCCTCAACTATTAATGTCAGTCAAACTCAAAACGCTTACTATGGGAGAGATAGGAAGGTCGCTTCAAGTATGGCCGCCCCTTAAATAATTATAACAAAAAAAAAAAACTTCTCAGCAAAAACCTCGTACAAGTGATAATGGAACAGATCTTTCATTTTCGCTGAGAAATCTTATCAGAAACAGTATAAATGGTAAACATCCCAAGATAGAGTGGCAAGGGTAATTGTAATTCCTTAATTAACTAAAATGACAATTTCTTCTCACTAGCCAGTTTGTTTTAAAATGCGTTCTTTAATTTTTGGCTACTATGGGCCGGGGATCGTTGTTTACTAATTGCAGCTATCGCTGCAACTATGATCAAAGTAGTGATGTGGTATGACTAAATCTCACGATACTGCAAATAGATTTTTCAACCTTAATCGAAAGCAGTGTGACGTATTGAACCTTAAATCCTCAAGATATAATTAACTATCAATATAGTGAAGATATGACTCTTCCTGTGCTGTTGACTGAAGTGAAAATAGAGGGCTTCTTAACAGCTATGGAAGGAGGAAGCTGTCGCTTTTCATTCTGGAATTGTATTATTTTCTGAAGAAGCTTGTTTGGTTACACCATCTTTGTACTATAAACCCCTACTCGGTCAAAATTATTATAGCCAAATATCACCCCCCCCATATTTTTTTTGTGAGCCACAAGATGGTAATAAAATTGGTTGAGATAGAATTTGCCTGATTTTTGTGTCTTAATGTCTGTCCATGTTCAATACTACTACTAATACTCACTGCGGCGCCAAGCTGCATGCGGCCAACATTGATACGCATGCTCCTCCTCCATCCCAATCTATTTAAAGTCTCTATCTTTATACCCTCCCAAGAAATCCCATTCGCCTTAGACCTTTCATTACGATATCCTCCCACCCCATTCGGGGACGACCTGCTTTTATTTTTGCCAAAACACGGTTGACAAACAAGAGCAATCTTTGGCAATCTGTTTTTCAACCGCAGAACGGGCCCTAGCCATTCCGACCTTTCTCTCATTATAGCCCTAGAAAGTGGGATTGAACCATGTTTTTCGTACAGCTTACTGATTAAGATACCGTCAGCCAGTCGGGTATCCAAAACAACACTTAGGCAATTTCTCTGGAAAACATCTAGCAAATCCTCCGTCTTTCGGAGCACCCACGCTTCCGAACCCTGCTTGACCAATGTCATCAGTGTAGCTTCCAATATTCTAATTTTGGTTCGCAGTTTTATATTCTTATTCTTCCAAACTTTTTTCAACTTTGAAAAAACGACCTGGGGCTTAGCTATTCTATTTTTACCATCTTCACTACATCCACCATCTTTACTAATAATACTACCTTGGAACTGAAGCTGTCCACTTGATCAATCTTCAGGGAGATCTGCATGTTTAATAACAAGTTTAAAACCTTTTATAACCCCCCATTTTTCTATGAGGAGAAGATAGTTAGTACGTACAAACAATAAATTGCGTATTACCGACACAAACAAGTTTAATTAAGTAGTCGAGTCTTTGAGGTGGATTTATCAACAACATTAACGGGAATAAGGTTTGCTTGAGGGGAGGTAATTAGAAAATCGTGGTTTGAATAATTGGTTATTTACCATTAAAATATTATTTATGAAATGTAGAAATTGAACAATGCTTCTTGTTTTGCAGAGAAATTATGAATGATCTACCAATGAAATTGATTAAGCCAAAATTTACCGGTGATGCCAGAAAACAGCTGTCAAAATATTGTGAAGCAGCTAAGTCGATGATCGATGCCCTTAACGCCACCTCTGAAAGTCGGAAAATCGTTAAGTGGAACGTTGAAGACACATTTCAATGGCTTAGGAAAACGGTTGGAGCGTCTTATGACGACTTTCAAGAGAGGCTTGCTCATTTAAAGGTGCTTTTGTTTTATTACATCTGTATACTTGCGTAGAGAAGGATTGTGGGTGGTGGGGCCACCCTAGTTAGCAAAGGGTTTGTAAAACCCTTTTTTTTAATGGTAATGATTTTATATATACAAAAAAAAATCTCAGCGTTCTAGAGCTTATTGAAATTAATTACATTAGTTTGACAAGCATAATTGTTGGGCTCTATTGACCGTAATTTGAACATAATAATTCTTAAATAAAATAATTCTTAAATAAAATAAAATTCTTAAATAAAATAAAATTCTTAAAAAAAAAATATTGCGCATCCACAGAAACTCTGAAACTAACCAAAAATATTGCTAGTTTATAAATATAGATTAATATTCCAAGAAATTTCTAGCTGCATAAGGATGAATTGCAGCTTATTAAGTTCAGAAGGACAATAAGCAAATAATTAATTCAAATAGATTTTAATAAGTGCTTATGAACATAATTCAATAATTGCAAGTGTACATTGAACGGTAAATTAAAAACAAAATCAATTGTAACAACAGGGGTGTGGTTCGAGCTTTTTTTTTTGGAGGGCAAGAGGGGTCCACATGCGGAGAGTCAAGGGGCATGGGCAATATGATAATTTGTTTCTCCAAATTATATGGGAGGGGAGAACTGCCCCCCCCCCCAAACGACCCCATTGGTAATGAGCTTATTGAACATGGGAAATATTTTGGTGTCTGAGACACCATCCTTTCAGGAGAAACTTCCGATCTCTTTCTGTATATATATATATATATATATATATATATATATATATATATATATATATATATATATATATATATATATATATTTCGGTGGACTACATGTATATATATATATATATATATATATATATATATATATATATATATATATATATATATATATATATATATATATATATATATATATATATATATATATACATATATATATATATATATATATATATATATATATATATATATATATATATATATATATATATACCAGTGTCCACCGAAATTTATTATAAGTCCATAAGTCCCCCTTCCAAAAAAGAAAATATTATGTAAGAAAACGTTAAGGTGTTTGTAGTGTTGCTGTTTAAGCTCGAAAATGAAATCTTTTACGTATCAGACATACCCTCTAACCGAGAAAAACTTATGATATGTCCAAATATTTGCATAAATTTTGTTTTAATTATGTTGATATATCAAACAGTTTGTGGTAACGAACTGTTAATAATGAACGATCTGGTCCAATAATAACCGAGACTCTAAATATAAAGAATTTGGATAACAATTAATAGATCAAAAGAACTTGCCTTTTACGCCGATTCCAAATAAATAAAATTCATTAAGTTTAATGATATCT
This sequence comes from Artemia sp. Qi Xiang Cuo, assembly GCF_049724085.1. Lineage (NCBI taxonomy): Eukaryota > Metazoa > Arthropoda > Branchiopoda > Anostraca > Artemiidae > Artemia > Artemia sp. Qi Xiang Cuo. The sequence goes on from NC_142804.1 coordinate 16,115,495, forward strand.
GTCGAAAGTACGAGCCTGAGACAATATGCCTGGTCTTCGAAAAAGAGGAGAAACACCCTCAGAAAGTCCAGCAAGCTTATCCTTATCCTTGGACTTGGACTTTTGGCCTTTTTACCAGACTGTCTCCCCTTCCCCCCTTGCCCCCTCTGAAATATATTGTATGTACGTGGCTTTTAGTTAAAAATTCAAAGGTTGTCCCCCCAAAATCCCCCCAAATTTTAGTATGAATTACAAATAACTCGTACACGAAATTCGTTTTATTTGTCTTACTCTCTCGATGGCGACTTCATTTTACATGTGGAGATACTTCGGGGGAATTTTCCATGGAAATTTTCAGCAGATTTGGAGTTCTCTGTTTTTTTTTTGCGTGGGGGGATTTCCCACAGGAGAAACTCCATAGGAGGATTATCACTAGGAAAAAATTCTCCCTGGAGAAAGTTACGCGCGGAGACAATTTTCCGTGCGGCGCCCCGTCAGGAAGAGATTTCCCAGACAGGGTTGATTTCCTCATTATCTCCACATCAGAGACTAAAGGATCTGATATTAAACTTAACAAGTCTTTCTTCAAATGAAAGTATGCCAAGGAGTTTTTTTTTTTCGGAAGAACCAGAAGCAAGAAATTTTCTGGGGGGATTTCGCAGCGATTCGTTACGGTGTGAGAGTGCAGGGCAAGGTGGAAGTAGTGTACGGTGGATGCCAGTCCCGCATAGGTACATTTTCTGGGGACTGCCCGGGAAGTGGGATGGATTTCTTTGGACTATTCGAAAACATTCAGACATTAATTGAAAAAAAAAAGTGTTCTACTGAAAGTAAGGAGCGGCATTCAAACTTAAAACAAACTTAAAACTTAAAACAATACCCCGCTCTTTGCGTGAAAGTTTGACCTTTTGTCTCGATTTTTTTTTAGGGACCAGTCCTGAAACCCAAGGGCGGTGTAATTAGAACCTGAACCTTTTTTGAAAGTTCTTTAAAACTTTAGTGTGAAGAAAGGGGTATTGAGGAGAGGGCAGCCCCCCCCCCCTTATATATGCAAAATAATTTATGCGTGTCTTCAGTTTTATATTGGTCATAACTTGCAGTAGAATCAACTTTTTTTTCATTTAATTCCTAAACTAAAGTAACACCCCGACTGAATAGGCATCTTATTAGCCAATTACGGTTTCTTGACATAGAAGCAATTTCAGGTTTGGATTGCATCTGTATATTAGGGGCCAGTATATAGGCCTATAGTTGCAGTTTTTATTTGTTACTGATTATTTTTTATCTATTTATGAAGACGCAATTGACTCCTCACATAACAGCAGCAGCAAAAGCATCTGTAGAAGGAATTTGTGTGAAAATCAACACCTTGTCTGCCGAATATGCCAAAAAGGTTATGGACCGAGAAAAAACGTTCTTAAAAGAAAATGGAATTGAAGGTAAATACCTTGTGGGGTAGTATCATTTTTAGTAGTATCAGCGACTCACCAGTGACTACACTTGAAAAACCCAACCGGAGCGAATTGCGGTTACCGCACTTTGCTGCCACTGGACGCAAAGCTGCCGCAACCAGAGCAAAGTGCGATGCCGAATAAACAAAACAGCACACAATTCCTACTTGGACTTGCGACATCAACCGCATGTGGGCGTTAAAAAAAAGTAAAGAAAAAAGAGAGAATAAATTAATCAAGAAATCAAGAATGTTTTGGTATCTTGTAAATCTTTGGTACCTTTTAAAGGTACCAAACGAATAAAGCTTAGAAGAAGAGATACATATATTTGAGTATAGTACTTTTCGACTTCTCCAATTTTTAGAGTCCTATTTATAAAAGTGCCGGACAAGTTTGGAGCAGTTTAGATCAATTAATGGAATTAGGGCTAATTAAGATACCTTTTATGTCTAGAAACTTCAATGCTAGATGGAAAATTGCCAAACATTAGATGGCATTAGGGATTTTTACCCTCACCAGTCTCATCTCTGGCCAGTTCTTCACATTCTTCGGTAAATTTTTGATGGAAAATAGGAGAATGAAGGTCTTCCCTATACCCTAAAATTACTTCAATTATTTTTTCAAATAGCCAAGATTCCTTCCAGGGTTTAAAATGCACATTTATGTTGACAAGTAAAATTAGAATTGAACGAAGCTTTGCATTGCTGTAGTTTCTGAACTTTGCTGAACAATATCACAGTCTAGTATCAATTTTGTTTAGTTCAACTTTTTAAATGAAAATAAAAGGTACTTTTCAAAATCTAAAGAGGGGAAATTAATCTGCTTTACAATTGATGCCCCTGCTTTAGTACTGGACAATCATTGAGGGGTATGTCCCCATCCATTTACATGGTTGTAGGGAAGTTAGTTTTCTCCCTTGTCCATTTGCTTCTTTTACCAAAAAAAAACGTCCAGTCTATGTTACTACTTGATTTTTTTATTATTATTTCTTCCCATTCCCTACGGTATAACTTATACGCTATACGTTCCCTCCGTATAACTTCTTACGTATAACGTGAGACGTTATAACGTTATACGTTAACGTTATACGGTATACGTTCCCTCCGTATAACTTCTTTGTTTTCCTATGAAGTGCTAGATGATAATGACACTTTTTGAAATAGAATTTGATCTGTTTCCATGTCTTGTTATTCGTCTGTATAACTTGATATTTGAAAATACCCTACAGCACAACCCACCCACAAACCTCCAGGAATTTTTAATTTATCAAAACTTGATCTGTACGGTCTTTTTATGATTCTAATTATGTATTTTTCAAAGAACACATCTGAATCCAGTTGTTGTATTATTTAAATAACATATGAAGTAGTAATTTTAGAAATGAAGTAGTAATCCAGCTGTTGAAATACCAATTGGTTAAGTTAAGGGGGGGGACTGAGTTAATCCGGGGATAAGCTGAAGGGGGCTGGTTTAAACGGAGGTTGAATTGCATGGGAGTTGAGTTAAACGGAGGTTCAGTTGAACGAGGGTTCTGGTAAATGGATTTAGTTGCATGGGTTGAGTTAATCGAGGATTTACGCACACCAGGGAATAGCAAATTTTAGGGATTGGGGTTTTTCCTTTCAGAATTCCTTGGGGCCTTTCGTGGAAATTCCTTTCAGAATTTCCACGGCAAATGAGTTTGGTGCTACTCATCCAGATTGAACTTCTCAGCTCATTTGTACCCCTTTGCGTCTACTTACACACCTAAAGCAGGTCCAAAGACCTCCCCCCCCCCTCCTGAAAAATTCAAAAATATTTGTAAAAAAAAAATTTTTTTTTTGTATTTTTAACCTTCACCTCTTCACCAATGAAATATCTTCTTCACGCCCTGCCTCCTAAAAGCCGGACTTAGCTGTACCTATACTGCTGGAAAGTTTATTGTACGTTTTTTATTCAGTTTTAATGGAATTTAATTTAGGTTTGTTTTGAGTTAGCTTTAGTGTGATTCTTTTTGTAGATATTTTAATAGACAAAGAGGTTATCTTTCAGAATTTTCACTTCAGAATTTGCAAGGTAGAAGGGTTTGGTGCTACTCAGCCCGTTTGAACTACCCACTTATACCTCAGCAGCCAATTGTTGAATACTTCATAGATAGAGATCAAACACTTCTTCGATACAAAGGTGATGCAGTTCGGGTTAACTCTATGTTTATGCAGAAATTGGTAAGTTCTTATGAGTTTATCCCTAGAAAACGGCTCTTAGAATGAGTAAAATGGTTTTAAATATTTTAAAAGAAGAAGGAAAATTATTTTATCTTGAAATTATTTTGAAGTATTATTTTGAAATTATTTTGTATAATTTTTTGAAAATTATTTTGAAATTATTTTGAAGTATCTTGAAATATTTTATTATTTTATTTTATCTTGATAAAATAATTTATATTTTGGATTATTTTATCTTGAAATCTGTTTTCGCGAAAAGGAAGTATATTAGTTTTTAAAAATCAAATAGAGATCAAACATTTCTTCTACATAAGAGCATTGCAGCACAAACTGACTCCTCGTTTATACATACATCATACATCATACATACATACATCAATATCATATACAAGGCCGTATCCGGGGTGGGGGGGGAGTTGGGGGTTTGACCCCCCCCCCCAATGTTTGTCCAATTCGTAAAAACGTAATAAAAATGAATATAAACAAATTTTTGATTTCTTTTGTTAAGTTGTTTTATTCACCCCCCCCCTAAAAAAATACTGGATTCGGCCCTGTTCAGATGGATTGCCCCTGTAAGTTTTTATTCTTAGAGGTGGGGTACAGGCAGGAAAAAGACATAATAACGAGAAAATATGGAATATATGGAAAATATGGAAAGTAATAATAACGAGAAAATATGGAACTGATTGAATTTGTGTTATTGCGCATCGTTTTGGTTAGAATTAATCTTTTTTTTCAATCCGAAGAGAGTTTTCTCCCTCCCTCTCCCTCCCGTAAAAGGGAGGGAGGCCGGAGTACCGGCCTCCCTCCCTTTTACGTCCCAGCTCCTTTTTATTTCGGTATACGAAATAGATATTCCATAGTTTTCATTTATTTCAAATACTTACTTGATGTTGGTCAAATTTTTCTTCGGAACTTAAGTCTCTTTTTGTTTTTGTGTTTTCTCTGTCAAGGTCCTTTATCATAATTTTATTTTTTTGGGTATTCGTACTTGGCTTCCTTTTTTTCTTATTCATGGTAACTTTCTTGTATTATGAAAACTAAAGATTTACGCCTTTTTCAGAATAATTTTTTAATATGAAGACTCGGTGGAGAGTCGGTTAAGGACTTTGTGGTGGTGGTAGTTTGTGGTGGTTTTTAGGGGGGTTTGACCCCCCCCCCCCCGAAATGTTTGTCTGACTCGTAAAAACGTAACAAAAACGGATATAAACATTTTTTTTGTGTAACCCCCTCCCCCCCCCCCGAATTTTTTTTTTAGTAAAACCCCCTCCGAAAAAAAAAAATCCTGAGTACGGCCTTGCTAGGCTACAAACATAAGAGTCGCTAGTAACCCAATTGAAATGTGCGAGTGATTCCAGTGATTCTAGTAATTCCACCGGGAGATTCAAAAGAATCATTTAGCAAAACCTCAACTACATGTCGGAAATCAAGTTTGTTTGTAGTTTTCCACTTATCTAAACCTAAAATGCTTTCAGTGGATCTTTAAAGTTTAATACAACCAGATTTGGATATTAATTATATTTATAAGCTCTTTTTAAAGCTTTAAAAAAACGTTTTAAAAATTCTTTAAAAAGATTTTGAATTCGAAGACTTAACAAAGGACGTACAGGTGTATTCTGCATTGCCTGACTGTGTCGTTACAAGATGGGCTTGCTGAAAAAGGACATCAGAAAACCTGGAATTTGTAATTAATAAAAATAATTAATATAATTAATATATTTTTGTATCTTTGAGATACCTGTGTTTGTTAAAGGTCTTTGGAATTTTTATCCTCCTATACCGTTACTTAAAATTATAGATCTAACTGGAAACAAATCTACAAATAATGAGCTATTCACCAATATATTATTTAAAATCAAAAGGTGACTCGTTAACCCCTGGCTTAGTTCATATAATTGATGCCCATGGGTGGGTTTTGAACGGATAAATTATTTGTCCCCACCCCCCTAGATATTTAGGTTCTTTACCGATAAGAATCACGTTGTATTTCAAATTTTTCTTGTTGCAGTGTATTCAAAGTCCATTTTTCAAGTTTTGCAGTTTTCGTAATTGTAGTTTTGGAAATCTTGTAGTTTTCGTAATTATATTTTTTTTTCGGGGGGGGGGGGGGGGTACAAAAAAAAAAATAAAAAATCCTACAAAAATTAGTTTTATATTCATTTTCTTTACGTTTTTATGAGTCGGTAAAAAAAATTCTCGGGGGGGGGGGGAGAGTTGTTCGAACCCTCTGACCCCCCTGGATACGGCCTTGTTCTTGCCTTATTTGTATGGTACCCTCTGGTAGCGCAGTGAATTGGTGCTCTGCTTGTTAATGGTGGGCTTGGGGATTGATTTCAGCTGCTGTAAAATTGGGCTTAGGCTTGCTGTCTGTCTCTGTAAAAAAAAAAAAAATCGAGCAGCTAAAACGTCGATTCGACGCCCTTTGCACCATCAATTATATCCATCAATCTTGCACCGTCTTGTACCATCAATTGCAATGGAGATTTGTTGGTATCATTATCTGTATTAACAACCTAGTCATTTTATTATCCTTTTTTCGGTAGTTTTTTTTTTTTTTTTTTTTTTTTTTTTGATAAAATGATGAATTGATATCTTTGATTTTTTTGAGAAATGTTTTATTTATCTTTATACCAATGGTGGAAGACAGATTTTTTTGGTAATTAAAAAAAAAATCTTTGTCAGTCCCCTTATAAGACTGAACTACGATGAGAACTTTTTGTCACATATTAATGCAATAAGAATAACTTGGAGTTCAATTAAATGAAAAAAAAAAAAAATTAAGTCTCATAGTAATGTGTAAACGTAATGCAGTACAATGCTGAAACTTGTGAGCATCGCCGCCTGAAAATGGAGTTTAGAAAAAGGATTAATTAGAAGTTGGTGCAAAAAAAAGTCCGAGGTGCTCACATTTGCTAATTGTTTTTTAACGAAAGAACATGAACTTAGATAAAAGAGAGAAATGGTTTAATTCGAAGTAAGCGAGGTTTGTCCTCTAACTGTTTGCTATTTCTCCGTCTGGCTAATTATGTATCTAATTAACATCTCTGTATTTATATATCTTAAATTTATTTATTTTGTTTCAAATTTTTTGTCTTATTAGTAAGACGTGAAAGCTGTTAATTGCCTGCTTTTTCAAATTGGGTTTTAGTAGACTATCATATTCTAACATTTTTCTTCGTAAGGGATTGAATTTTTTGTTGTTGTTGTTAATTTTTCTGTTTTTTTACAAATTGTCTTCCATGTCATTTACGTTTACCCCACTTCTCTCCCTTTATCCGGTTTCTGAATTACATTTCTTTCTTCTTGCCTTTTAGTTTGCTTTTGTAATTTAACTCCTCATGTTGTTTATATTTATATTTTAAAAACAAGTGTTTTTTTTCTCTAGGTAAAAAAATTAATATTTGCGTAGATCCTATATTATCCTGAGGAAGACGATACTGATCATAAATATTTTGATAGATGAATAGTTATATAAAATATTTCGTTGCAGGAACAATTATATCGCTTCAACTCCCCTGAAGATCGAAAATTCGACTATTTTCTCCCTCGAGTCTGGTGTCTTCTAAAGCGGTACAACACATTCTTTGGCTTAAATCCAAATGAAGGGCAAAGTACTCAAGGCGCCCTCCCGGTCACTGTTTTTGAGTGTTTAAATAAACATTTCGGTGTGACATTTGAGTGTTTTGCTTCACCTATGAACTCCTATTTCAAACAGTATTGTTCTGCTTTCCCAGATACGGATGGCTATTTTGGCTCACGAGGGTAAGTACTTCTTTCTTTTCAGATTGCAAGAGATTATCCTTTTCCTTCTTCCTTTCCATTTTATCCTTTTCGACCAACCGTCTAGTGCTAAACGGAAAGCAGGTCGTCCTTGGTTGGGGATGGGAGGGTGTCGTGAAGAAAGATTCAAGGAAATAGGGAATTCCTAGGAGGTTGTAAAGAGGGAGGCTTTGAATAAATTATAAGTAGGAGGGGCGTGCGTAGCTTTGTTGGCTTGCAGCCGTGACTTGTTGGTAGTTGTAGTAGTATTAGTAGTATTATATAACACTTTTGTTTTCAAAACACCTGATGTGCCTCTGCCCCCTCTGGTTTGGGGTACTCGTGGATAAGTTAGGACTTTATCCGTTTTTTTTTAAAGATTTACTCTAGTAAGTCTTTAGGGAGGAGTAGGGAGGAGGGACTTTTAGGGAGGAGTAGGGAAGAGGGTAGATCAGGAGAAGAGTGATTTAGAGATTTTGTATAGATGCTTCTTGGTATTTTCATATAACGTGTATATGATTTACCGCCCTTTTACTGTTTTCGCATTTGACCTGTGAACATCTATTGAATTTAAGCCAGATTAAATTTTGAATAAATTACAGTGGATTGCAGTGACCATCAGTTTCGAAATAAGTGGAATAATAAATTTATATTTACGGACTATTTTACCATTTGGATATATTTACTCACTCATATAAGATCATCTATCTTTTTACTATCTTTTTAATTTGGTTTGATAATCTGATTATAATTCAATTTTGCAAATAAGCGAGCAGAAGAGAGGAGGTTCTTGTTGCAAGGGCTATTGTAGCAGCCGGGAGTGTTACTCCCTTAAACTGCGGGGATCTGGTAGCAGGAAACTACACTTCCTTCGCTTATTGGTATCTGGTTCTTATGATATGTACAGTGAATAATGAATAATGGACTTGTTTTTTCGCCGGTTTTAAATTTTTTGCAGTTTAACCATGATAATGGAGTGAATGAAAACGAAATACTGAAATTTGGAAAGGAGTTTTTTCTGGACTTGCCGAGTGTAATCGAAGCTAAAAAAAAACTCCTTTACGATCCGGCCGTACCTGGGACTGAGCTTCCAAGAAGACAGGGGCCGAAGGCTTTGGAAAGCCATCTGAAGGATATTTTAAGTATATTCGAGAAATCTGACAAGGAAGAGATAGACCTACCAATGTTTGTAATTTGTTCTCCAAATGATGTACCCATCATTCCTGCTTTGGTTTATTTTGAACGCGAAAATGAATAGAATGGAACATTTCCTAAAGACTGTTTCAAGTAAGTTCGATTCGTATGATAATCACTTTCCACCATTGCCTGCCCGTGCAACGCCGTCAACTGACTCTCACACCACTGTTGTTGTCTCTTAAGCGCCGCAAAAACTAAACGACCCGGTACCACACAAAAAAGAACTCATTAAACTGATCTGTCACGACGCAGTTACCAAGCTTAGTTTGGAAGAAGAGAAATGGCTATTAAATGTTAAAAACTAAACCACTTACCTTTGCAAAGACTCTATTTCAGTGATTTTAGCAGAATCTCCATCCAAGGTGGTCACTAAACGGTTTTTCGGGATAGTCAGCGAAATATTGAAGGAATTAGACCTCTCATTCTTTCAAGGATATCCAGGTGTGGTGGAAGCTTGCGGCTCTGTGACACTGACACGGTTAAGCTTGATTTTTAAGACTCCATGTCAAAAGCCAAGGCAATGCAAAGGGGTGTTAAACTTGGGTATGAATATTTATCTGAGAAAAAATATCTGTCGGCACCTTGGTGATGTCTAAAATACCGTTCGCCACACCATATAGTAGCTGATTGTGCAAGATAGGTTGCGAAGTGTGCACGCTGTGCGGGCCCTCATATTTCCACCAAGGATTCTCCCTGCCGGCTTGATGCAAGATGTGCCAATTGTGGTGAAAATCATGCCTCCTTTAGTGTTAGATGCAAAGGGCTGAGAGATATCATTGCCAAGATGAAATGATTGCGCCTGTTTCGATTGTTTCACTTAATATAAATGGTACTCGTTTAAAGGAGCATGTGATTGATGAATTGTGTGACCAATTTGACATAGTATACCATCAAGAACACCTCCTGACTTCTACTAGTATTAACGTGGTAAAAAGAAGTTGTAATAATTCCGTTTGTACAACTAATGCTGAGGTTACTTCTGAGAGCTTCTGAAGCCTTCGTATGTTATGTTAAGAATAACCTGAGTTTTCTCTCTCCAGTTTATTATCACAGTGACAAATTCATGCTTGCGGTTTGGTTCAGTAATACTGTACTGATAAATATGTATCTCCCGTGTAACAAAAAAACTATTTCCGCTTTAAACGCGTATATAAAAGCATTGGCTCATCTTAAGGCTATTCTTGCGTCTGTTGTATCGACTGGTTATGATTTCATAGTGGTTGGTGACTTCAACACAGATATTACAAGTCAGTCAGTTCGATCTGATATAGTCCTTGATGCTTTTTCTGCTTATAAAATAGTTGAGAAAAGTGTTGATTATTCATATATTCACCAATCTGGAAGCTTGTCTAATATTGATCATGTAGTTTCCTCGCCATATATTAATGTATCGACTGCTCTCGTTCATGAAGACTATCGTGATAGTGACCACCTCCCGATTTCGTTCTCTGCTTCAGTAGTCGCTTCCCGTTCTACTAGACCATTTACACAAAGTTCTAAGTGGTTTTACAGGAATAATTGGAGTAGAGCTAATTTTGCACTTTATATTACTACGTTGTCCGCGTTATTGGGTTCTATACAAGTTCCTTATCATTTGCTTCAAGTTACTGACCGTTTCTCAAATGATAAGCAGTCTCTAAATGAATATTAATGATAAAATAATTTGGTGCTTAAAACAAGCAGAGGCCACTGCTGTTCCTCTAGAAAAGATTAAAGTTAAAACTATAAAACCAGAATGGGTTTTGGACCCAGAATTAAAAGTTGTAAAGAATAAAGCTAAGTTTTGGCTACGAATATGGGTGTCTTGCGGTCGGCCAAATCGAGGAGTTGCCTTCGATCTGAAGCAAAGTACCAAGCGTGCTTATAAAAAACGTCTACGGCAGTCTAGGGTATCTGGTTTTGATTTTCCTGGGTTAAGAGAGGAGTGGTCTCATGTTATGAATTTGGATAAGCTTAGTAGTGATTTTTCTGAAAGTCCTATAGCAGTTCATACTTGGGTGTCATATTATAATGATATTTTCGGCAAGGTGAACCGGGAAGTTGAAAATTTTTTTTAGTAAACTTCTTGAGTCATGTTTGCCTAATCATATTTCTCAGAGTAATTTATTGCCAGTTTCTACTGTTGATATTAGTCAAGCTATTAAGAACATGCAATCTAGCTCTGTTGATCAAGATGAAACTTCATCTTATTATCTAAAAGTAGGCTGCCCAACTTTGCTAGATCATCTTCAGCTACTGTTTCAGATGTGTTTATCTGCTTCTATGGTTCCCGACAGTTTTCTCTGTAGCACAGTCACCTTGGCTTTGAAGCGTGGAAAAACTTTATCAGAGTGTAGTTCTTATCAACCAATTACTGTTTCGTGCACTCTTAGCAAAGTTTTTGAATATATTCTTCTCCCTTTCATTTCAGAAAATGTTAATTTTGGTGAAAACCAACTTGGCTTTCAAAAAAGGCTGGGATGTCAGCACGCCCATCGTGTTCTAGCTTCCCTCCTGTTGCAATCTGTTAATGATAAATCTCCTCTTCATATCTCTTTTCTTGATCTTTTGAAAGCTTTCGATAGTATAGTCCACTCGCATGCACTCTATTCCCTTATTTCCAACAATATTAACCTTTCTATTGTTGTTTTGTTACGGTACTGGTCTTCGAACTCTTTTATTCGGGTAAAATATAATGGAGTAGTTTCTGATTAAAAGGTGTTTCTTCGGCGTGGGGTCCGTCAAGGTGGTGTGCTTTATCCAACTACTTTTAAGTTGTGTATTGCTCCTATTCTTTTATCCTTGCCTTCGATTTTCATTTCTGATGGAATTGATGTCTCGTATCTTGCTTATGCGGATTATTTTCTCATTGCCAGTCGTTCTAGGGCTGCACTCTCACATTCTGTCAGCTGGATTTCAAACCAGTTCAGACGGATTGGGTTTATGTTGAATGTCGATGAGTGCAAATATATTTCATTTAATTTGAGTGCGAGTCTCCCGCTGAATTGTGTTTTTTTCTCTATTCCCCGTGTCGCTGCTTTTTAGTGGCTTGGTCTTCACATTACTAATAATCTCAAAACACTTCGGGCTCTGACAGTTTCTAATGCAAAAAAAAAAAATTCAGATAGGATATTCAAAAATTGTTGCAAATAGAGGGAGGTACAATAGAAAAGCACTTGGGAAATTATATTCTTCGTTTTGCGATTTTTTTTATCTGGTGTTCTTCCAATTCTGAAGCCTAAATATCTGAATTCTATCCAGACTTATTATTTCAAATTTTCTTGATACCTTTTGTGCCTCCCTCCGTGGTTTCGGAACCGGCATCTAATATCGCGAGGCGGCCTTCCTGATGTACGGGAAAAGGTGACTGTGCTTGCGGGAAAGCTGTCGTTGTCTGCAGGTATTACTGCGCACCATAATTTACGTCGTCTTATTAAATAATTGTTAAGTGTGCGAGTTTGCTTTTTTTTTTTTTTTTGTTCTTTTTTTTGTTTTTTTTCTGTACTCCGCTTCTTTTTTATAGTGGGTAATAAATAAATTATTATTTTTATTATACTATACTCCTTTATTATAATATAGCCATTTTGTTCAGCGTAGTTGATTTCCAGATAGAAAATATATTTTTGAGGGGGATACTCCCCCACAACCCTCAGGGCAAGGGTTTTAAGTTACGCCCTGGGGGCATATAAGGTTTTTATAGAAGGCGTTGTCGTAGAAACTTCAAAACAGGCTCATTCGATTGGAAAATAAAGGGCTAGTGCCCTTTTTAAGTAGCGCCAGTTTATGTTGTTGAACTAGCCCCCTCCCCCCCCCCCCACGCTCGTTTTTCCTTCAAACCAGTCCAATCAAAATTTTCAGATAAAAATTTTGTTCGTCGCGGTTTATTTCCCAATAGAAAATATATTTTTCAGGTGGACACTCCCCCAGAACCCACAGGGCACGGGTTTTATATTATGCCCTTGGGGAATATAAGATTTTTATAGACGACGTTGTCGTAGAAACTTTAAATAAAGCTCATTCGAATGGAAATTAAAGGGCTAGTGCTCTTTTTAATAGTCTAAAATAATTGTAGGGCAACTATTCCCCCCCCCCGCCCAGCATTCCCCCAAACACGTCCAATCAAAATTTTGAGATAGCCAATTTGTTCAGCGTTGTTGATTTCCAGATAGAAAATATATTTTTGAGGGGGATACTCCCCCACAAACCTCGGCAAGGGTTTTAAGTTATGCCCTGAGGGCATATAAGGTTTTTATAGAAGGCGTTGTCGTAGAAACTTCAAAACATGCTCATTCGATTGGAAATTAAAGGGCTAGTGCCCTTTTTAATAGTCGAAAGTCATTAGAGTGTAAACATCCGTAGATTCGGTCATTTCATTAAAATTTTGCTGAAACAAGTCGTCAGAGCTACCTTCCATTCTGTACCCCGTTCTCCTGTAGCCTTTACTGTGTTCTTTAGTGAAAGCTGAACATTAATTTTCAAATCTGTTCTCGCAACCTCAACTCTCAAACTCCCAAGAATTCAACATTCATCATATTGTATCATACGCTTAATATCCATCATTTGGTTAATACCATATTGATTTCAATCACTTAGACCTAAACATGCACGTATATCTGTAGTTTTAGAAGTCGGGAGTGTAACCAAGACTTTGTTTTAGGAAGGGAGTGAACTCTTTGGTGAAACATGTACAGAAGGCCTTATAAATTCTGGCAAATCTTGCTCCACGAATGCAACCATATGGCCATATGGCCAACCATTTTGGCCATATGGTCATTTGGCCAAATGGTCTTATAATTTTACCCATATATGGCCTTATAAATTACGGCAAATCTCGCTCCACGAATGCAACCATATGGCCATATGGCCAACCATTTTGGCCATCTGGCCATTTGGCCGAATAGCTTTATAATTTTACCCATATATGGCCTTATAAATTACAGCAAATCTTGCTCCATGTATGCAACCATATGGCCATATGGCCAACCATTTTGGCCATCTGGCCAAATGGTCCTATAATTTTGCCCATATATTGCCTTATAAATTACGGCAAATCATGCTCCACGAATACAACCATATGGCCATATGGCCAACCATTTTGGCCATATGGCCATTTGGCGAAATGGCCTTATAATTTTACTCATATATGGCCTTATAAATTACGGCAAATTTTGCTCCACGAATGCAACCATATGGCCAACCATTTTGGCCATATGCCCATTTGGCTAAATGGTCTTATAATTTTACCCATATATGGCCTTATAAATTACGGAAAATCTTGCTCCACGAATGTAACCAATGGGTAGAATTTCTTATAAAAAGAGAAATTGCGGCTATGTATTTTCATGTTAAAGCTCAAGCACATTTATTTCTATTATTTATTTTGTGGTGGGTTTTAGCAAGCTGATAAATTACATTATTCTTTACTCCTCAGGAGAAAGTGGCTTCGCCTTTTTAAAATCTAGTTAACAAATGGTTCGGATTAATTAATGCTGTGTGATTTCTGGAGAAACAGAAGTCGTTGCGCGACTACTGCAATTTCTGAAGAGGTACATGACTCCGCCTTTTAAAAAATAATATACGAGAAACAGGTACAGGGCGGATAAAGCAGAAACGGAATATTTTCCCTTTTCGCGACATCTTTTCAGCTAAATTACGGATTTTTTTTTTTTTTATTGCATTATTATACAACCTGAGAAACTGCATATAGATGAATTTGCCACACACGAAATGTGCACGTGGGGGACCAAAATAATCCGTATAATTACTTGAAAAAAGTACTGAAAACTTATTAACATATTTTTTTTCAGTTCATTTTTAGATTTTAAACCAATATCTGGATCCTTTGAAGCCAATCCTCCATTTTGTGAAGAGCTAATGAATGCAGCTGTGACCCATATGGAACATCTATTAGCCAATTCTCCTGAGCCACTCTCTTTTGTTATTTTTGTTCCAGAGTGGAGGGATCCTCCCCCACCTATCTTGAAACGACTGGAAGACTCACCTTGGAGAAGGAGGCAAGTGGTGGTTCCCCAGTATGAACATGAATATAGACATGGCTTTCAGCATATTCTTCCTAAGTATGTCATTCCCCTTTCTATTTGAATTAAACTTGCATCAGTTTTTTAGGCAAGTTCGAGGTCCCTCAACCAGTAAAAATAGTATAGGTTCAATATATAATGATGAATATTGCGTATGTTTAATAATTTCTTTCTAGCTATGATCTTATTCTGGACACGAATGTGACCACTTCGTACCGAGGGTGTCAATTATGAAGAGGGGCAAGGGACCTGTTCTTTCCTGGATTTGTTTCGTTCTCCCCCTAGATTTTGAAAAAAATACTTTTTTTTCTGGGGGGGGGGGGGTTCATTGAAAAATGCTTTTTTGGTATTTTAAATGAAAATATTTAAGAGTTGACAACACCCCCCCCCTCACACCTTAGACCTTAGGCCCACCTGTTCCTCCAGAGGCACCCAGGGTGTCAAGAAGGAGCCGCCCATCTTCCAGGTGGTTTGCTGCTGCCAGGCTGTCCTCCCACTGAGGTTGGATTGACGCGTGGAGGTTAGGCAGATTGGTCTGGTACGTTTATTGCAGGGTTTTTTTGGGTCTACCTCTGCAGTGAAGCTGTTGTTTGCCAGTGGAGCACTGCATTGTATTGCCGGAGATTGTCCATACGTAGTACCTAGCCAAGGTATCTCCATCTGTGAACTACTCAGGGTTTCCTTAAGTTTAAAAGAATGGCTAAAAAATAGAGACAGGTTGGAGGTTTCCTGCGATCTTCCTAAATCGAAACAGAGTCTCTGAAACCCAAATGGAAGCCGTGTTTTCAGTCTTGGGTTAAGTAAGATCGTGGTTAAAGTGGTGAAGTTGTTGTACGAATTACACCGTGCGGCAATGGTGTGACTTTAGCAGTTCGAACAAACAAGGAAGGTAAAATGATGGTGTCAATTATTTCTGCAATGCATTTGTAGGACTATTTGTCTGGTATTAGTTGAAGGGCTGTCTAAGAACTCTACAGTTCAGGACATACGGTGGTCTATGCAGCGCAATCATATTTACAATGTGAATAGACTATTAGGGATAAATTTACACGAAAGGCGACAGTGGAGTATCAGAAACGACTTAATATTGAATATTTCAAATATTTAAAAAAAGGAAATGTTAAATTATTTAAAAAATGTCAAATATTTAAAAAGTATTTTAAAAGTTTATTTTAATATACTAAAAAAAAACTTTCCTTTTTCTTTAATTTTACTTTTTTCTTTTCTTTATTTGCTGCTTTTGGTTAAAACGAAAGGAAAACTGACATTTAAACAAAATCCATGTCTTCCTTTCGTTATTCTTATTGTGTTTTTTTGTATAGCAATCAATCAATCGGTTTATTCAAACAATAAATTCACAACTGAACTCTACAACATAGACTCGCCCGTAAGGCTCTATGGCCAGGAAAAAACAGGGGAGGAAAACAGGCTCTATGGCTCTATAGCGTTTGTGTGTTTTATTCATTTTTTCATGTTTCTTTAAGCTAGTTATCTTCTCTGTCTGTAAAGGCTTCCGGAGGGGAAGTCGAAATATTCGAACTTTTATTATTATTTTCGCAGGAGTAAAATTTATTTTATTTTCTTTTGTTTTATTTTTGTCATATTACAAACAAGATTACTCTTTTTTTAATGTATTTTTGCTTCAATTGCTAATTGCCAGAGGATCTTCAAAATTTCAGTTTTGTACGAAGTAGGATAATTTTTTTCTCAGAATAAAATCAATATGGAATTAAAATCGGCTTTGTTTTAATTGGCTTGGAGTAAAATCGGCTTTGTTTTAAGCAAGCTCAGTAACCATTAAATACTACTTTATAATCTTGAAGATTATATAAGATTTTAAATCATTATACGAGTCCAATCCCAATAAGGTGTCATAGTTCCACCTTTGCATAAAAAATGTACATTGGGTAGGTGGTTTGAAAAAAGCCTGGTAAATAAAAAAGAAATAAAGAATGAAAATAAGATAAAGAAATGCTAAAGAATAAAAAATAGTACAAAAAATAATAAAGGATAATTAGTTTACTTGCAAAAGTAAACTTTACTAATTTCTTCTAGGACTGAAGTAAATATTCGTGCTGCTCATGGGACAGTAATAGTGTGGCTTCAAAATCAACCAGGCTATCAAAAATGGGGTCCATCTGAAGAACGAGTTGACGCCCTTTTGGATGCATATCGTCCTGGTCGTGAACGAGAAAGGGACAAGCAAGAAATGCTTTCTCCGAAAAGGCCTTGAAACAAGTTACAAGCGTATTTCTATGGTGAATTACCCCCATAAGTACTTTTACTAATTCGGGGAAACTGCGTAATATTTCGCATAGCAAGTTGTTAAGATGCATGGTAAATATTTCTAGTGTTCTGAGAGTGCTAACTGAAAGACTTGTTGATTCAAATCCGCTCTGAATGGATTCTTATTCATTTATCACTTAGGAAAAAATATCGTTATAGCACTATGCCCCAAACCAAAGGGTGTATCTGACATTTGGTGTTGGTTGTAGCTATTGCGTCTCTTTGAATTCATTTTTATCTCCTGTTTGCAACAGTCCTTTCCACAAATGCAAATTTGCAATTAACAGTACGCTTCAGGAAGAAGCAGAAATTAATCCAATTATTCTGAAATTGAATTTAAAAAAAAAGAAACATTATGATGGAGAGTATGCCATAGTCGAGCGATTAGAGTCTTAAAGCGCTTTTTGGAAACTGTTGACTTGTTTGGATAGCGCGTCTTATATTCTGTTAGGACATTCCGCCATACGGGTTTCATTTTGATAACTGTCAAAATCACCCACGAAATACCCTTTCTCCAAGGGGTGACTTTGACAACTCACCCATCTCCTTCCGTTTTAAGGTAAATCCCTAAATACTTACTGGGTGGTTTTCTGATCATATTTACTAGTCTACTAATGCCCCACAACAAAAAAAAAGAACAGCCACCTGTTCTTTCGTGGTCAGAAAAATTTTCAGTACCCCTAAACATAACGAAAAGTACTTATTTTACACAACCAGTTCACAAACAGACACTACTCGTTGGACGCCACTTCCACAATGACTGACGAAGATAATCTAAAGAGCCATCTAGAATTTTTTTGGATTTTTTCGTCACGCCACCTGTCGTCAAAAGTCAAAAGAAACATTTTTCTATAGTTGTGTCAACGTCACCCCTGATTATCAATCTCACCCCGGTTGGTGGTATATATATATATTTTAAAAAAAAAATGTATAGATTTTATATAGAGCTAGTAATATGTAATTATACATAATAATAAATAACACGATATAATGAAACAGTAATATAATAATTTAGAATAATATAATTTGAAATCTACAACGATAGCCTATCGGGCTATAAACCGATAGCCTATCGGGCGATAGCCTATCGGGCTTAGGGCATCTTAGGCCTCATCTTAGGATCTTTTTAAAAATGAGTTGGTCTTTGATAAATTTTTCCAGTTGGTCTTTGTTAGAATTCCACTGGACTGTTTTGGTCTTGTCTCCTTCTTCTCAAAAACGCTTGCTATAAATAGGCTATTTTGAAATAGTCCTTTATAGAAGCATAAAATAAAAGTTCAAAATAGGGATCAAATCCTTTTTAATAGACAGTGTATAGAAATTCATAAAAAAAATACCAGATATTTCTGACACTGTATATAGAGTGACCGAAATATCTGGTATTTTTTGTGAATTTCTATACACTGTCTTTTAAAAAGGATTTTATCGCTGTTTTGAACTTTTATTTTATTGTCATGGAAAGGCAGTGTGGTCTCCGAAATTATCTATAGAAACGTATTTTGCTGTATACAAGATTGGAGAGATTGGCCCTGATTTTCCAGCTCAGATACTGACCTGAGTTTATCTTGGTAATAACTGCATGAAATAATTGCATCCATTACATACCAAAATGTAGACTGATCTTGTAGCTACTTTCAGTTTTGATTTTTTTTTTTTTTTTTCGTATTTGAATTCTATGACAGCAGTTCTGGCGATAAGGTTACTAACAAAGAGTATGGGTAACTTAAATGAATGGGAACTGGTGCTAGTGTTCTACAAAAAAAGGCTATCAACGCCATCTAGTGTTCGGAGACACTCGGCATTTTTTCAAGTTTTTGGATTATTTTTTTTTTTGTTAATAACTATGATCAGACACTTATTTTAACCCTAATTTTACCAATTACACTAATTAAATTAATTATTCTTATTAATACACTGGGGGGAAAATGCAAAGTGTCGGCAAACGCTAGATGGTCCTGGTAGTTTTTAGTCGACGCTAGCGCCAGCTCTGACTCTTATGAGTTAACTCTTTGGTTGGTAACCTTATTTTTGCTACCATGAAGAACTGAAATATCATATACACTCTTTGATTTTTCGCATAGTGATATCAAGCTTTAATTAGGGCTTTAGGGTTACTTGATAGAGTTTAAGTGCATGTATATAAATATTATGCAATCAAATAGTATATCTCTCAGTTAAAAGATAAATTGGTGTGATACCGAAGGAGTTGCTAAATTTTCATCCGGACTATCGACGTGCTAGCTACGTTTGGAAACCCGATAGAGGTGTGTGTAAGGTTTCATTATGTTACTGGCAAAGCTGTATTCGGGGAGGGGGTACATGGCTTGCCACCCTCCTCTGTAATTATTCCTCCGACTCGTAAATTTGTCTTAAAGATGCAGGTAAAGAAAAAAAAAACCTTGTTTGAGAGCGCTGTTAAACTTCAACGGGAGGTAAACTTCTTCTTATTCATTCTCTTACCCCATTGATCATTCATGAGTAAATATTTTTTTTTCGTTTGTAATAGCTCCCAGAATATTGAAGTAGATTTTTTCGTATAAAAATACCTTGCACCTTCCCTCCCCGTTTTTTTTTTTTTTTTTTTTTTTTTTTTTTTTTTTTTTGAAGTTTTCCCTCTGAAAATGAAAAAGGCCGTGGAGAAGATGGTTGGTAATTAGGGGCAATTTTTTGCTAGATTTATATTTTTGAAGAGATCAAGAAGGGTTCATATGAAGGGATCATTTGATCAATCATGAGCACACAATTTTTTACGTTTGGAATAGACGCCAGGAGGTGGAAATAACTTTTTTTTGAAAAGGAATAATTTGAGCCTTCCCTTTCCTTTTTTTTTTTTTTTTTTTTTTTAATTCTAGCAATGAAAAAGGTTGAGGAGAAGGTAGTGGGGTATTAGGAGAAATTTTGTCGTTAAATTTATACTTTGAAGAGGTTCAGAAGCGTTCATTAGAACGAATCATGTGATCAGTCGTGAGCACAGATTTTTTTTTTTTTTTTTTTTTTTTTTTTTTTTTTTAACTTGCAGGAGGTTGAAGTAGCTTTTTTTGCTTAAAAATGCCTTGAGTCTTTCCCTTCCCATTTTTTTTTTTTCTTTTCTTTTTTTTTATTCTAGCAATGAAAAAGGTTGAGGAGAAGGTAGTAGGGTATTAGGAGTAATTTTGTCGTTAAATTTATAGTTTGAAGAGGTTCAGAAGTGTTCATGGAACGAATCATTTGATCAGTCGTGGGCACAGATTTTTTTTTTTTTTTTTTTTTTTTTTTTTTTTTTTTGATTAGCTTCTAGGAGGTTTAAGTAGCTGTTTTGCTTAAAAATGCCTTGAGCCTTGCCCTCCCCAATATTTTTTTTTAATTATAGCAATGAAAAAGGTTGAGGAGAAGGTAGTAGGGTATTAGGAGTAATTTTGTCGTTTTAAACTTTGAAGAGGTTCAGAAGTGTTCATTGGAACAAATCATTTGATCAGTCGTGAGAAAGGTTGTTTTTTTTTATTAGCTTCCAGGAGGTTGAAATAGCTTTTTTGCTTAAAAATGCCTTGAGCCTTCCCCTCCCCAATTTTTTTTGAAATTTTGACTTTGGTTGTGAAAAATACTGAGGGGGTATTAGGTTATTGGGGGTAATTTTGCCGTTAAATTTATATTTTGGAAGAGGTTCAGAAGTATTCATTGGAACGAATCATTGGATTAGTCATGAGCAGGTTCTTTTTACGTTTGGAATAGTTTCTAGGTGGTTGAACTAGCTCTTTTGCATGAGAATACTATGAGCGTTCGTTTCCCCCTTTTGTTTAGAAATGGAATTTTTTAGATTTATATTTTTGGAGGGGTTCAGAATGTTCATTAGTTCGACAATGAGTGCAGGATTTTATTTTTTCTGGAACTGTTGGTTTACGTTTCGTGAGAGATTCCGGCCTCTATCTGTACTACTGATCAGGAGAAATATCTTAGAGTAGCTAAAGTGTATTCTGACATTTTGAAATTTTACTTCAAAGCCTTGTAGAGCTTTGTTTTAAAAATAACCAGAATTTTCACTTAATTATTTTTTCCTTATTTTTAAAAACAAATGTAATAAAAACCGTGCATGTTTTCAGTGCTATGAATAGAGGTAGGATTTTTTTAATTCAGGCTGTTGAAATTTGGATTTATCTGTCTCTGATTTAGGCTGTTGCATTAGAGTATTATCAATTTGCAAATTAAAAGAAAAGTTCAACCCATCATTGAACTTGAATCGATAATAGACTAGTTGTTGTTATACACAATGATACCAGTGATAACTGGCCGTTTAGAAATTATTGGTTAACTAGTAGCCACGCGTGTATTAATTTTTTCCTTGGAGGAGAGGGGAGGAGGGACAAAAGAAATAGATGGGCTAAGAAATTTTAGAAATTGTAAAATCAAGATTCCGGATCTGGGGGGGCCCAGACCCAAAGGTCTACCCGCCTGCGCCTGTCCTTTTTTTTATTAAATTTAAGGATTTACTTACTGATTTTAATAAGAAACGTTGCAAGCAGGGCTGTGTTCAGGATTTTTGTTCGGAAGGGGGGGGGGGCATAAAAAATTATGATGAAGGATTTTACCTACCGTGGACTTTGTCTAACTGTCTCAAAAAAGTTTTTTTTTATCGGTTTGCTTTTTAAACTAATTTACGAGTCAGAGAAATATTTTTATCTTTTAGGAGATTTATTTTTTATTACTTGTACCAATTTATGAGTCGGGGAAATAGTTTGGGTAAGAGGTTGCAACTGGATAACCCCTCTTAAATATGGCCTTGGTTTTAAGCTTTGGAAACATCAGATGATATTGCTTTCTTCTCTGTCTTGTTTTATATTTTTTTAAAGCTTTTGTATGTATAAATCATTTCAAAAATTTCAGCCAAAAAAAAGAATCTTAGTATATTTCGTTTTTTTATCTATGTGTTCTATTTTTTACATAATTCTAGAATCTAGAATGTAATATTGTTTCTGATGGAAATAGTTTTGTTGATTGTTATCTGGAAATCTATAGGATTTTTTAATTCTGTTATAGGTGTATGCTGTCCGTAGATAGTTGTATTCTATGAGTGTTTGTGATTTTCAGTACAAAATTACTTCTTAATGGAGTTGTTGGCGACAAGCTTCTTTTCTTTTGTTTAGGCTGTAGACTTATTACGGTGAAGTTCATTTCTACTGACTGTATATATTACTAAAAGTTGTTAATTTGGGTTTTGTGATTTTTTCCCCTTTCTTTTTTGAATTGTTGGGTTTCGTAATACATTTTGTCTTGTGAAAATGTTATTCTTTGTTTTTATTCAAATTCGTTTATGTAGGGATAATAATTGCCTTTGAGGTGTAATTATTGACATTTATAGAAAGACAGTAAAGTAAGCTGTACGAAAAAGTGTGGTTCAATCTCGCTTTCTAGGGCTATAATGAGAGAAAGAGTGAGATGGCTAGGACATGTTCTGCAGATGAAGGATGACAGATTTTGAAGGGTTGTCCTTGTCAGCCAACCATCTAGGGACAAACAAAAAACAGCTCGTCCCCAAATGGGGTAGAAGGATGTCCTAAGGAAATATTTAAGGAAATTCGGTACTTTCTGGGAGGGTGTAAAGAGGGAGGTTTTATATAGATTGGGATGGAGGAGGAGCGTGCGTAGCTGTGTTGGCCTCAGGTGGTTTGGTGCTGCAGTGAGTTGTTAGTAGTAGTAGTAGTATTGAAAGACATAATTTCAGCTACGATATAGTGTGTAGTTGATATAGTGTAGTAGTTGAAATGAAAATTTAAGTACCTTGATGCAGAATAAAACTATATACAGAAGAATGATTGGACTAAAAGCTAGATCAACATGTAGATTGAAGCAAAGAAAAGTGACCAAAATTAAATCTAGTATAGGAAGTAATATAATAAATTCTGGAAATTGTACACAGATAATTGTGTATAATTGCCTAATGGATGGACAATTATTGAATTATAAAAACAGACTGTTTTGTCTAAGGTCGGTATTGAACAGACATTGGACAGAGCGAATCATCAACGAGGAAATATACCGCGCTACTAACCATACTTCCACTCTTGAAATTATCCGAAGACACCGGTTGATGTACTGGGGTCAAACGATGCGGATGGATGAAGGAAGACTGCTACATGATGTGTGGGAATGGGCTCCCTCTGGTCTCAACAACCAAGGAAGGCCGAAAATTACCCTTGAAAGGCTCCTTGAGAAGGAGTCAAAGCAGTCGACGTCTTCGACGGGGGAGCTATGGCTGTGGGCGTGGGACTGGTTAAGATTCTTTTTAAATAAAAAACAATCTTTATAACAGATTCTAACTAAACAATTGGGGCATATACAAGTATCTGCGAATTGTTAGCGTCTTTTTTCTATTCTATTTATTGCTTTGTGCAGAACTATTGAGTATTGAGAACTATTATAGATCAATTGAGGAAGAAGACCTAAAATCTACACTATTTACAATAATGAAGATCATCTTCGTTATTGTAAATAGCTTCAAGGAAGGTAAGTATTTGCATTTTAGGGTTCGAGTTTGCAACCTCCGGAGATTTGCTGGGTATAGGCTACCATATGCCTCTGCTTAGTAATCTCCCAATAAAATAGAGCAATCTTTTTAAATTGTGGCAGAATAAATCGCAGCCGTAATTAATTGTGGCAGAATAAATCCCAGCCGTAATTAATTTTGACAATAAATCTTTTTAAGTGTGGTAGTTATGAACTCTGAAGTGTAAAATCTTCCTTTGTTGTGAAAGAATTTTCAGGGTGGGTGTACTGAGATTTTTACAGTATTACTTTTTCCTAAACGGTTTTTAAGTAACCTTTTCTTAACGGTTTTTTCAACCATTTTTCAACGGTTGAAATGATTGAACCAGTGGGATTCTCAACTTCAGCTAAATTATCAAATTCTAGTTTACACGGAGTATAATGACAAAGTCACTTTTATTAACATTTTAAAGAAACTTAAATATAGGAATTGTGACATTAAAGATGACACTGGAAGACAAATCACCCATATTCGAGCCAAGGAATTGCTTTCTTTTTGAAAGAATCGTTGAAGGAGTTCGAAGATCTTAAGAAACTGTTATTTAAAAAATTCGAACATACCTCAACGAAAGCTAAATTGCCTATTTAGCCTCTAAGGAAGGGGGATTCATTCAATTTTATACAAGCAGCAAGACAAAGGGCGTAATTGACTTTGAATCTAAATGGCGAACGTGATAATACTAAGGAGTTGACCTTCCACTACATTACACGAAGTGTTATGTAGATAATTCGTTAACATTGACTCTTTCTTCTCTCAAGCCACATCTGGGATCTAGACCCTGTTCAAACGATTCCAAAGCCCTTGAGAAAAACCATTTCTGGATGTGTTCTTTTCCTTTTTCAATTTTATCGTGAAGTGAATAGTGTGCTGCCTTTCTAATACCTTCAAGATCCTTAATATCACCAGATTTTAAGTATATGCTGAAACTATTTTTTAATTAACCTTACTTAGTTTACCAAACCAATTTATCATTTGAATGAATCTCTCTGCTGTTTTAAAGTTAATCCACATGCCAACATGTCTACACTGTGGACTTCGCACGAGGAGGAGTGAGAGAGTCAGTTATACAGGGCTGAGAACCCTAGTATTGCCATAATACATTTTACAATGGCAACATTTTTAAAACTGCTATTATCATGTGCTGAATTTTTATTGTCAATATATTTCCTGAATTTTATTATGGATGGTAGGATGGTTAGGGAGGAAGGGTGGGCCTGGAAAGTAAAGATGATCAGGGGGTAAGGTAGGGTTTTGAGGGCAGGTAGGGGGATGGGGAGTTAAGTATTCATTGGTAGAGACTGGTTTTTTATTATTGTTTTTCTTTTTTATTTTAATTTATTCATTATTATTTGCTTGGACTTTCTTGTGACCGCAAACCCTCGAAGATTTTTCTCTAGCGCGAAACTCTTGTGTTTTATTTATTTATTTGCGAATGTTAAAAATAGAAATACGAACTTGAACTTGTAAATGGGTCAGTCTTTTTGCTAAGTGTACAATAATGTATGACTTACTGTTTAGGTACTTACAATTTTCAGATTTTTCAAAACTATAACTTTTGTCGATTCGTTTCAATGTGGACCTCAAGTTTTGACTTAGAGGAGGAGGGAGATGTAAATTAAAAGACACTAGTGTATTTAAGTATTAAAATAGCATATCTGCAGTATCTCAGGAACGGCTTATGCGGGGCTCCCACGGCGTCAATAAAGTTAATATACAGTTTTCCTCGCATAACTTTGTTGACTTTATTGCAGTCGGGAAGAAGTTAAACTTTATTTAACTTTTTCAAGAAAGTCCGCAAAGTTCAACCAATAGCAGAAGACGGATGGAAAGTTTCAAATAAACAACATACAAATTAGTTTCTACAAATATAATCGTGTATACTTGTTTAAATATTTAGCTTGGTAAAAGAAAAAAATATTTTCATTTATTATTAAAAAGAAAAAATGTTTAAAAAGATGGTTTTCTCAACTCCATGTCTGAGTATTTCAGTTGCTCTCTATGAAAAACTGCTGTTAAGTCAAAAAGATGAAATGCTTGTGTGACTTGGGCAAACTTTATGGTTCGTACTTTCATGATAAGCTTTTTTAACTTTATTGGCGCCCTGGGAGCCCCGCATTAGGGTTTGAAGTTGAAACTTACATCGGAAGAAGAAGGGGGAATACGGGGCAAAGTGACTTCAAGTCTAGGCGAAAAAAAAATTCATGCAAAGGTTGATGGAAAAAAAAAATGTTCTGTTCCACCAGAAACTATTGGTTCTGGGGGCTCCTACTGAAAATCTCGGTGTGGTACTTGTGGTACTGTGGTACTTGTCTGTTATAGCGCCTATGTATATAGAAGCTAGTACAACCTGTTTCTCTGACGCTCATTTCTAATGAAATACCACAAAATATGATATCATACTTTAGAAACAAATTTGGGCTATATATAAGGGCGGGGGGGGGGGGGGTGAAGTATAGCGTGTCTGCATGCATAATATGTTAGGTACAATTATTCTGCATATTATGAAGTAAGAATTGTTTTTTAACCTCACACTGTCCAAATACTTCCCTCCCCCGCCCCCCAATGTGCGAATATATAGCCCAAATTGTATATTTCTTATCTAATCTGTTAATTGTCTTGTCTCGTCTCACGCTAAGCTGAAAGTAGTTAACGAAGAAACCGGTTCTACTTAGCTTCTATATACATAGGCAGTATAACTGACAAGTACCCTCGGCGTATTTAAATGTCGAGGTAGATCAAAGGACACAATGTTTTGGCAGGTTACCAAAACGACTTGTCTGCAATGTCTCAAGAACCGATTGGGGCATCAAGTTGAAAGTTTCAGTGTTGAAGGGGAATTTGGAAGAGGGGCTTCTCCACACACAAAATTTACGTGTAAAAGTTGCATCAACTCGATTGATCTTTTCGTCGCTAGAAATCTACAGTCTAACAGTTATAGATAAATCAGTTTTGTTGGCAACTTACTATTTTAATCTTTCAAAAAGTTCAGTCTGTTTATTTGATTGAGCTCAGTTAGGGGAGGGGAATGGGCAATCTAGAGAAGAACGTAGCAAATCAACCGTCTCAGGTAAAACCGTATCTTTACAATCGTTGTTCAAATTGTTCAATCCGTTTACTGTGGACAAGGGTCATGTTTTGCTTGCTTTTCATTACCATGCACGACTAATACTACTAAGCAGCACCAAGCCGTTTGAGAACAACACTGCTACGCACGCTCCTCTTCCATTTCAATCTATTCAAAGCCTCTTTCTTTACACCCTCCCGAGAAGTACAATAAATACTCAGCGATCTTCGTATCTTTTTGATTGTCAGTATTTGGTTACTAGCTTCACTCAGGGTTACCACCGAGGTTACGTTCGTACCATTTTTGGTACGTTTTAAATAAAACTACGTTTTATGTTACGTCTGGTGGCAACCCTGGCTTCACTTTGACTCTATTTGTGACACGTGACTTGCGATCGCAAATTTGTCAATCAAAATCTTCGTTGTATTTAAGGGGTTTGTGATTTACGTTTAGAAACGTTTCTAGTTCATTGCTAAAATCATGCGACATTTGGCCATATACTTGACATGTGAATAAAAGCAAGATATCTGTCCTTATGCAAAAGTTTTGGTCATTTTGGGAGATAAATTTGTTATTATCGAGTATATTGCGGATATATAAAGCCGAGAATCAGTAAGGTGGTGTGACGCTAAAATCTTAAATGGTAAAAGTGAAAATAATCGTTTTGATCTTTGAACTGTTCAATGGCCCTTGTTCTCACAAAACGTAAGTTTGTTAATTCCATAGATCAAGAAAATCAGACATTGTAATTGATTGTCTTCTAAAAAAGCACCCCCCCCCAAAAAAAAAAATGAAAACGCAAACCTTAACAGAAATGCTCCATTTTGATCTAATCTGGAAAAAAGTGTTTTTTAAAATCTGAATGTGTTTACCTATTGTCATATCATCCTTATATTACATTTTTCTCATAAGGTAGCGTCGGGAAGCAGGTTAAAATTGCCAGGCCCAAACCTCATAGGGGCTAGTGCAAAATCGTTTGTCTTTTATTTCAAATTTTGGTTTCGGGAACTGATTTCCAAATCTGCGCCGATTTTATAAGAAATCGGCATCGATTTGAGCTTGAAAAATTTTCTAGTTTTCGGCGCCGATTTACAAAATTAGCGCCGATTTCCATCATGATCATCACAAAAAAAAAAAAATAAGGATACGCATAAGTAGTCATCCCGATCTATATGTGGGGAAAGATCCCACTCATGAGCTGACAATTAAGCTGAGATCAATCTCGCAGCTATTAGAAGACTACAATTGACAGTATTTATCCATGGTTCTTTGTTTTGAAAATAGCGCCCAAGAAAACTTACTTTCAACAAATTTGTTTACCGCTATCGTTTGTCCGCTGATGCTGAAATCGGTTCCCGAAATCAGCTACGTGTGCCGAGCCCTTTACTACCCGAGACCACTGCTGTGACCTATCATAGTCATCTGCATTGGTACCGTATTATTTAAAAAAGGAGGAAATAGGCTAAAGGAATCATCTTGGCTCTCGACATTCCTTGGTGATGTTTTAGTAAATAGCATTGGCACATTTGCTGCAATTTTAATTTTCTACTCATCTGTCAAATATGAGCTCAAATGAATTTAGGAAATTTGGAACACCCATAATTTGACAAAAAATAAGATAAATCCCAAAACGTTATACTATGGAAACAAGAATTATTTTAAAGTATAAACAGGGAAAAAAAAGAATATGGTCTAATCAAACGAAACATTGATAAAATAAAAAGGAAATCTACAACTAAATAACAATTATGACTAGAACAATAAGGCACTTGGATGTTGTCTGTAAATAATTGAGCAAAAGAAGTCCAATCTTTTTTCACATTTTAGCTAAAACGTCTGCTCTCCCTTTACTTTGTTCTGCCATTTCAATTACTGCCTCTGATCTAAAGTCATCTCTTGGATGATCATATCTAGTCAGAGGTGACCTTTGTAAAGGGAAGAGGGCACTGCGTAAAGGAGTAGCTGTCCAACCACTTCGAGGTGGCTCTGTACTACGCATAAAGGTTGGCATCCAGCCAGGCTTATGCGAATCTGAAGAGTTACTAGTTCGACCACTTTCACGAAAAAGTGAATCACGTGTTTGAACTTCACAATCAACCATTTCAACATGGGCATCACTTTCATCATCGTAGTCAACTTCAGCAGCTATATATGTTATCTCACCATTTGCTGCACCAGTTTCAGATGGAGGGTGTCCATTTACTTTTTGTCCATTATATCTATCCCTTTGTATTGATTGTAAATTTGTTCTTGACCCCTCGAGAATTGACCTGGCTGTTTCATCCAGTCGATCTTCTCGGGATCGAGAGCGTCGAGCCTGCAAAAATGAATCGAAAAAGTAATTACAAATCTGTGAACCTTTTGCTCGCAGCTACCATGAGATTTATCAACGTATCTTTCAGTACTAGGCATATCAAAAATATGTAGTTTTTTTATAACATTATTCCTAATACAAGACGTTAATGACTAATATGCCTTACTTTAATCAAAACTAACCCTATACAGTTTATCCTAACCAGACTTTCTATTTTAGGTCACATCAACTGATAGCGGTGGCAGTACCATATCAATATTGATAAATTACTCCCCTTTCCCTCTTTTTTAGAATGAGAGAAATTTATTATAACTAACGAACATCAACTACAGTTTAACGGACACCCCAACAAGGCCGCCCCAAGTCTGAGTAGGTGGCATAATGCACTAAAATAAGGAAAAAAAATTACAACACACTTCCTAAAACACCACAAAACTCATAACAAAAAAATGCGTTAAACCTATTTTTCTGTTCATACCCCAAGTGGCCCTAATTACTGGTTTATTCATTTACCCCCCCCCCCCAAAGAAAAAACCTTCCTTCTGTGTTGGCATTTCTATTATCGTGACTGCTAAAAGTGAGTACGGCTGAAAATCAAGTGCGGAAATAATAAGAAGATAACCAGAACAAGACATTTTGAGCAGTAACGGTTTTAAGTCTTATAAACCTTGGGGGGGGGGGCAGGTATACAGATATTACAATTGCAACAGTTGTTTGGTCCATTAAGTACCTTAATAGGAGTGTAAAAATATAAAATAAAAGGAATTTAATGTCAGAAGAACTGGGGGGGCATATACCCTCCCCCCTCTGCCCATGCTAGAACTGCTACTGATTTTAAGCTATATCACCTCAACCTAAATTAGCGTAATCTAACTATTTCAATCTTTGATTCTATATAAAAGAAATTTAAGTAACAAAAAAAGATTACCTTGTATGTTCGGTGATCTTGTCGTAATTTGCTAAAGCAATTATATAAGCATGCTCCACAAATTCCCAGCACTAACAGTATCCCAATCACCATTATCATTATTAAATCCTTTGATGCCTTTGCTAAGAAGTTCATTGTCTTTTTCTAGAAAAAAAAACAAACAACATATATTGGTAAACTAAATATAATATTACTACATCTTGTAAAATATGTTGGCAAATATTGGCACAAAAAAATGTTTTGGGCCATTCCCAGAAACTAGTCCCGAGTGCTATTTTCACCGTTTTCGATTCTCTTGTTGTTCTATGCTTTACTTTTTTTTTTTAGCGTAGTCTCGAGCAGAAAAAATTTGAAAAATTTGCCTTGAAACCCGAAACTGAGCCATCAGAAGCCTCTGAAACTTCTTTGTTCAACCATTGGCGTCAATTGGAGGGGGCTAGTGCCCCCAAATTTTTTACCACTCCTCCTAGATTTTGAAAAATACCTTTTTTGTGATTACAAGGTTTTTTAACTGAAAGTAAGGAGCGACATCAAAATTTAAAAGGAACAGAAACTATTATATGAAAAGGGCTGTCCCGCTCTTTACGCTAAAGATTGCCTCTTTGTCACAGCTTCAATTTCTGATTTGTACAGTTTCGGTCACTATTGATCCGCATCGCTGCTTACTTACAGTTCGTCACGACGAACTGTTTGACAATCTTTTGGTCACTTAAAAAGGGCACTAGGACTTTTAATTTCCGTTCGAATGAGCCCTTCTTCGATATTCTAGGACTATTGGTCCAATGCAATCATCCTGAAAAAAAAAAAAAATAAATGCACATCCGTGATCTTTCTTCTGGCAAAAAACACAAAATTCCGAATTTTTGCAGATGGAAGCTTAAAACTTCTACATCAGGGTTCTCAGATACGATAAATCTGATAGTTTGATTTTCATTAAGATTCCTTGACATTTAAGGGGTGTTTCTCCCTTTTTTAAAAATGAGACAAATTTTCTCAGGCTCGTAGGCTCGTAGCTTTTGATTCGTAACATTAAACTTAATAAATATATTATATATTGGGAATCAAAACAATAAGCCCATTCTTTTGACATATCTATTGATATCAAAATTCCGTTTTTTACAGTTTGAGTTACTATTGAGCCGCATCGCTCCTTACTTACAGTTCGTTACCTCGAACTGTTTGATTTAGGGGGTGCCAATTGACAAGAATGAAGGGGGGAGGGGCTATATTTTTTATTTAAAAAATAAAGATACAACAAAAATCTATTTTGGAATATAGGGGGAGGGGACAATTTATTTTTTCTTTGATTATTTTTTCAATTGAAATATAAAAAGGGTAATTTTAAAATCAAAGGTGAGGGGCATTTTTTGCAATGGAAATAAACAAAAATTATTTTCCAAAATCTAGGGTGAAATAACGAAGTCTCTCTCTCGTCCCAATTGGCGCCCATGCTATGATGACATGTTAGTCTAAACTTTTCTACAAAAAAATGCCTCTCCTTCCCACGTGTCCCTTTTTTCAGTCAATCATCTGCACAGGTTCAGTTGAAACTTTTTTTCCGGCAACATGCTAAGCTCTGCACATAAGACTGTCTGGGAGATTTCACATGAACTGCTATTCTCACGGATTTGATTGGTTTCCAAGGTTTAGATTAAGGTCAAATCTTGCACAAATCTTGAGGTCAACACTTGGTTGCAGCAAGCTATATAGCGATTAGCTCCAATGAAGGAAAGGAAGACGTAGTCTCATGTTGAAGGGTTAGGATTGAAAACCGCTAGTCTTGAATAGTTAACTGTCTTCAAAGGTTCTTGAATAGTTACGAAATGCATATTAAAATTTTGAAGGCGAAAATTGATTACAATATTTACCAAAAATTAAAAAGGATAAACTAAAACATTGATTAAAAAGACTGAAATTCTTAAAACTAAAAATGAAAATCTTGGGCAGCCGTAGCATAAAACTCACTAGCATCTGCTGAAAAGCACGGATATGGACACTATAATCGTATTAGGTACAAGGGTACATTAGGTACGCATAGGTACAAGGACCTATACGTCGTAAAGGTCCTTGAATAGTTATAGAACATATCGCGACCAATCACCAACGCTTTATTTTGTAGTCTTAAAGATTTCAAATTTTCCGGCTAGCAGAAGAAAAAAAAAACATTTTTGTTTTTTGACGGCATTTGGATAAAAGAATTTATTTCAAATATTGATAGCTGACTTATCTAAAGAAAATTTTTGGAAAATATCCACGGACTCAAAGCAAAGAAATCTTGCAAGCTTTGTGATTGATAAATACTCCGTACGAAGCAAGTTTGACCTTGTTTGTCACTGCTTGTTCAAACAGTTCGTGGTAAAAAAACTGTAAGTAAGGGGCAACCCGGCTCAATAGTAACCAAAACTCTAAAAAACGGAATATACCAGTGGATAAAAAAAAACAAATCGGATTTTATGCTGATTTCAGTTATTAAAGTTTCATCAGGTTTAGTCTTACCCATCAAAAGTTACGAGCCTGAAAATATTTGCCTTATTTTCGAAAAAGGGGGGGATTCCCCCTAAAAGTGATAGAATCTTAATGAAAATCAAACCATCATATTCAGCGCATCAGAGAATCCTACTGTAGAGGTTTTAATCTCCTAACTGCAAAAATGCGGAATTTTGCCTTTTTTGCCAGAAGAAAGATCACGGATGCGTGTTTATTTGTTTGTTTTTTTCCAGGGGTGATCGTATCGATCCAGTGGTCATAAAATATCACGAGAGGGCACATTCGAACGGAAATTAAAAGTTCTAGTGCCCTTTTTAAATGACCAAAAAAATTGGAGGGCAACTAGGCCTCCAATTTAGCATAGTCGAAAACCTAACTCAGTATAGTCGAAAACCTAATAAATATGTCTTTGAGGATGACTTAATCCCCCACAGTCCCCGGGGGAAGGTCTCCAAGCTATGAACTTTGCCCGTTGTTTACATGTAGTATTTGTTGCTTGGAAGTATGCAGACGTTTTCAGGAAGGATTTCTTCTGGT
Source organism: Artemia sp. Qi Xiang Cuo (assembly GCF_049724085.1). Classification (NCBI taxonomy): domain Eukaryota; kingdom Metazoa; phylum Arthropoda; class Branchiopoda; order Anostraca; family Artemiidae; genus Artemia; species Artemia sp. Qi Xiang Cuo. The sequence continues at coordinate 16,148,235 of NC_142804.1, forward strand.
GGGGAGGAGGGTCGGAGGAGGAGGCTATGTGGGAGGATCTTTCCATGGAGAGTATTGTCATGGGGGAAGGGACATTTCTATGTAGGGGGCCGCCGGATTTCCCAGCATTATTTCTTCTTCAATCTTCACACACGGAATATACCAGTGGATAAATAAAAAACAAATCTGATTTTATGCTGATTTCAGTTATTAAAGTTTCATCTGGTTTAGTCTTACCCATAAAAAGTTACGAGCCTGAAAATTTTTGCCTTATTTTCGAAAAAGGGGGGGGGGACTCCCCCTAAAAGTGATAGAATCTTAATGAAAATCAAACCATAATATTCAGCGCATCTGAGAATACTACTGTAGAGGTTTCAAGCTCCTACCTGCAAAAATGTGGAATTTTGCATTTTTTGCCAGAAGAAAGATCACGGATGCGTGTTCATTTTTTTTTTCCAGGGGGATCGTATCGATCCAGTGGTCATAAAATATCACGAGAGGGCTCATTCGAACGGAAATTAAAAGTTCTAGTGCCCTTTTTAAATGACCAAAAAAATTGGAGGGCAACTAGGCCTCCAATTTAGCATAGTCGAAAACCTAACTCAGTATAGTCGAAAACCTAATAAATATGTCTTTGAGGATTACTTAATCCCCCACAGTCCCCGGGGGAAGGGCTCCAAGCTATGAACTTTGCCCATTGTTTACATATAGTATTTGTTAATTGGAAGTATGCAGACGTTTTCTGGAGGTATTTCTTCTGGTTGGAAGGGGGGTTAGAGAAGGAAGCTACGTTGAATGATCTTTCCATGGAGGATATTGTCATGGAGGAAGGGACATTTCTATGAAGAGGGCCGCCGGATTTCCCAGCATTATTTAAAAAAATGTTCAGAAATTAAATTTTAAAAAAGTTGTTTTTTTTAATGAAAGTAAGGAGT
>NC_142804.1:16154148-16274452 GCF_049724085.1 Artemia sp. Qi Xiang Cuo
TTGTGTTCGAAATTCAGGTTAAACTAGATCTTGCAGATGAGTGCAAAAAAAAAAAAAAAAAAAAAAAAAAAAAAAAAAAAAAAAAAAAAACAGAAATCCAGAGACAATGTTACCAGATAATGTGAATTTTGCTTTTTAGAATACTAGAACTCAAAATTGGTAGGATTCAATCCTCATTGACAGATTTCGGCTACATATTCCGAAATCTGAAACAGTGAAGCATTTTTGACTCATTACATGCGCTTTTGCGGTCGAAATTTTCTGTTCTCAGTTTCTGGCTTGACAAGGAAGATATTTTCCTTAGTCCTCTGGTATGTCAGAGAATTAAATGAAAAAGGGAATTAAAGAAGAAGTAAAAAAAAAATACTTGCTAATATCTAAGGTGGTATTTTAAATAACTTTCTGGCTAATATGCTGAATTATTCCCTATCAATAATAGAAACTGTGATTAAAGAACTAAAAAAAAGAAATAGATACTCAGTATACTGGTCTTGCAATATAGACAAGTTATAAAAAAACGTGGAAGTTAAAGGCGCATTTGATAAAGATAACTAATATATAGGATTTTCATATGTAGAACTAAAGAGAAGCATGATCCTTGAAGGTGACATCTCTCTAAAATGTCATTTAGGTAAGTGATACCAAAGTTTACTTCTTAGTACAATGTTTTTATGACATTGCAATTCTAAGCTGCAAAAAGATATAAACTCTCAAACTTAGTTATGAGAACAAAATGTTTCGTAGCTTTCAAAGTATAAATTAGAACGACCAAGTCAAAGATAAGAAATTAGACCAGCCGTTATTAATTCAACTATCTATAAAATTGCAGGCTAGAGACAATGTTCTAAGATTTTGTCATGAACAGAAGCCAAAGACATACATATGAGGCAAAATTGTACTTGGCAAGGTTCTTCAACAGTTCCGATTGTTATTTTATTTGTGTTTTCCTTTTAATGAACTTTGAATTAGTTTTGTACGTTTTTTAATCATAAACTGTATTTATCCTCGACTAGTATTCAAGATCATTTTCAAAGTTAAACAGCAAACCCTCCTTCTATATTGCCCAAAATTTTCTCAAGAGTTTCATTTTCAGTGTCATCGGATGTTTTTTTTATGTCATACATGTCAATGGTAAATCTAATCAGCATAGCGGGTCTAGGGTCAAAGTCCCTGCATCACTTTCCTTGGCAATTTAGCCTAAGTCGGATGGTCACAGTAGAGTTATGCATTTTAAGGTGCATCCTGTTTCGAATTTTCTACTTGACCAGATTCATAAAAGAAAACACTCTCCCGACGAAAGGGTTGCTGATGGGTAAGCTTAAGACAGAAAGAGCTGCTTGAGCTATGTCGAACAAAGGTCGGCTTTTCCCACTATTTTTTTCTATCGAAATTTGAGCACTTTTCCATTTGGTTTTTCACGTTAAGGATAATGCACGCTTTAATAATTTAAAATTTAGGTCGTCACGGAGCCTGGAATGCGATATGAGAATCCCTACGGGGCTCTGAAAATTCCACCTGTCTTTATAGACAGATTCCTGAATCTGTCAGTAGAAGTTGTCAGTAAACACTAGACTTTAAAATTTTGAGTTTTGTCAATGTTATTGTGAAGGCCAAATACGCCCATTTTGCGCCGAATCTGTTTGACATGCGCGAAATCAATTGGCCAATTTGAAAAATTCAATGCGCAATCAACTCAAAAAAGGACCAAATGGCGCAAATGCGCACCACCTGGCAACTATGCTGCCGTGGGGTGCGATGCTTTGGCAAGACCCCAATCAACGATAACACATTACCACCTATTAAGAGCGCTCTGATGGCGATTGGAAAGTCGTGTGTCGGGCAGTCTCATTAATTTTAATATATATAGGCTATATATATATATATATATATATATATATATATATATATATATATATATATATATATATATATATATATATATATATATATATATATATATATATATATATATATATATATATATATATATATATATATATATATATATATATATATATATATATATATATATATATATATATATATATATATATATATATATATATATATATATATATATATATATATGCAATTACTCACATATACAATTGTCAGCTACCCTCATGGAAACAGAAAAGTAACTGAAGACGCATTGTTTTATACGGGCGAAATATTCGTTTGATTTTTCTTAAATTTGTTTTCCTTTACTGGCCATAGACCCGTTTGTCACTTCAAGATATTTTTTTTTTGGTTTTGAAAATTATTTCCCACGGAAAATAACCCCCTACCCCCACCCCATGGAACATTTCCTTCGCGTATGAATAACAATAGTATATTCAAATTTAGAAGTATTTGAAAATTTTCCACCGAGGAATTCTCCACCCCCTGGGAAAAATTCACCATGCGAAACACTCCTCCCCTGTGGAAATCCCCTCCCTATGGAAAATCTCTTATCAAAAACTCATCTCTCAGAAAATTACTCCTCCTCCCCGCAGAAAATCCCCTCGACTATTTCTTTCCACAGAAACTCCCTTGGAAAATTCCCCCTGGAAAATTTCAGGGATCTTTTAATTTCAGTAAGCCCTAAACGTAATAAGAGTGTCATGGAGGGGGGGATTTGTACCTGAAACCTTCGCAAGAGTATACTCAACGTGTGTTTCAGTATTACCAGTAGACAATTGCGGCATCTGTATGTGTCCTATTTGAAACGTTTAATGCCTTTTCCGGGGTGAAGAGGTTCATTAGTTCCGCTCAAATGTGTTTGGTGTGAAAATTGAAATATACGAGCCAATAGGGAGACATATCTTTATGTATTAGTTTAATATTGTAATCCATTTAAATAATAAAAAATCATACTAAAGCAGTGAAACATAAAATTTTTCCAACTGTAATTTGGCGATATGATTTTACGCTTGCAATCTCATATTTTTTGTATATCTATCCTCGAAGCTCAAGCAATATTATTTTGCAAGAAGAATTTTATAATTACCAAGGAATTCTCACTGGTTGTGAAATATATCTTGAGGATTTTCATTGTATTGTTAATATAGTCCTGGTAGCAAGGACATATCCAGGAATTTTGTTGGAGGGAGAGGGTACAAAACACTTTATAAAGAAAACGTTGTAAACTCTAAATAATTTTTTTGAGTTGGACAAAATTTCAGAGGGGGTGGAGGAGGGGTCCAAACCGGGTGACCCCGACCCTTGGATATGGCAATCCCTGGAAGAGTAAACTCACCATCATGATTTCGATATGCAGTAAAGATGGCCTCAAATTTTGATCGAATTGCCTTAGGCTCTGCATAAAACCTGATATGCAAAATGTTAGAGATGGAGCTAACTGTGTCCACTACCGATCCACAAAATCGTTTTATACGATTTCTGAGATCCGTAGTAGATCCAAAAACATCTAGAAAATTGACATCACACTCGTTTGGCTCTTGCAGTCGGTAAGATGGAAAAGTGACTTGAACCTATAAAACAGATGGTTAAAACCAGCAATAGAAATACGGGAAATGCAGCCGTTAAACGCCTAACTCGCTTCTACCCTGTAGCTGCAGCACAGGAGCCGAGTCATGTGCTAGCCTACAGTTGCTATCATCTCTCCTTTGTTTTCGATTAATTAAAAATACTTTTTCCACAAAATAAGTTTTTCAAAGAAAAGTAAAGAACTCCATTAAACAAAAAATGAGCAAAACTAAAATCAAATAATCTACCAAGCGTGAAACTACCACAAATCAGCATCGATAAATAAATGAAACCCAAAACGAACAGAAATTACAATAAATAACCGAGTCAAACTCAAAATGAACAGAAATTAGCATAAGTTGGTCGCAAAACCCGTAGGCCTTCCTAGGCCAGAACATAATTTGCACTTTACTGAAAAAGAAATACAAATGAATGTGCATTGTCAGTTTAATATACATATATTGATATTTAGTAATCAAAATGTTAATATTATTTGATTTATTAAAGCTATGAAAGTAAAGACATTTATATTTTTTTTCAGTAAAGTGCAAATTATGTTCTGGCCATGGGAAGGCATATGGGTTTTGAGCCCAACTTATGTTAATTTTTGCTCGTTTTGAGTTTGACTCGGTTATTTAAAAAAAAGCTTTTTCCACAAACCAAGTTTTTCAAAGAACAAAATTTGCACTTTACTGAAAAAAATTTAAATATTTTTACTTTTATAACTTTAATAAATCAAATAATATTAACATTTTGTTTACTAAATATTAGTATATGTATATTAAACCGACGATGCACATTCATTTGTATTTTTTCAGTACAGTGCAAATTTTGTTCTGGCCTTGGGAAGGCATAGGGGTTTTACGCAGAACTTTTGTTAATTTCTGCTAGTTTTGAGTTTGACTCGGTTATTTATTGTAATTTATGTTCGTTTTGGGTTTCATTTATTTATCAATGCTGATTTGTGGTAGTTTCACGCTTGGTAGATTATTTGATTTTAGTTCTGCTCATTTTTCGTTTAAGGGAGTTCTTAACTTTTCTTTGAAAAACTTATTTTGTGGAAAAAGTTTTTTAATTAATTTCTTTTCGTTTTATATTGACATAATCTTTTCAGGGAAAAAGACAATAATACTTTAAATCTTTGACTTTATAGTTTGGCCTGCTATTTGTATGCTGGAGAAAAATTTTCATCAATTTTTAACAACATACACCCTTTCAAAAATTTGGAAACAAATAGTACTGTTTAATTTAGTTTCATACCTCCTCTAGTTGACCTGAAATGGAAAACTTGATACCATTCGCAAAAAAAATCTGTTTACTTTCTTTGATAGCTTGGATAAACTTACGCTATTTTGATTTCGTTAAATTTTAGGAGGAGAAGTAGCCCCGAAACTTTGAACATAATACCCTCAGTCGTTCTTGGAATACTTCTGAGATGCCTTATTGGGAATTAGCAATATCACAGTGCATTTTGATTTAATCTTAAGGCAACATTTAGTTTTTAAACATAATGGAAAATTGGGTGGGTGGAGGTGGATGGGTGGTAATGGAAGGGGAATTAGTTGCCCTTCAATCACTTTCGACTATTAAAAAGAGCAACAGCCCTTTCAATTTTCAATCGAATGAGCCCTTTTCGAAGTTCCCACGATAACTCCTTCGATACGAAGTGCCCTAGTCTAAAAAACAACAATAACAAAAAATACCACTAATCACTTTTGACTTTTAAATAGGGTACTAGCCCTTTGAATTTCAAATCGAATGAGCCCTTTTTCAAGTTTTTACGACAAAGATTTCAATGAAAACCTTATATGCCCCCAAGGCATAACTTATATCCCTCGCCCTGAGGGTTGTGGGAAAGTGTCCTCCTCAAAAACATATTTTCTATCTAGAAAATCAACTACGCTGAACAAAATCGCTATCTCAAAATTTTGATGGGATGTGTTTGGGGGAATAATGGGCGTGGGGGGCTAGTTACCCTCCAATCAATTTGACTAATAAAAAGGGCACTATCCCTTTGAAGTTCCAATCGAATGAGCTTTTTTTGAAGTTTCTACTACAACACCTTCTATAAAAACCTTATATGACCCCAGGGCATAACTTAAAACCCTTGCCCTGAGGGTTGTGGGGGAGTGTCCTCCTCAAAAACATATTTTCTATATGGAAATCAGCTATGCTGAATAAAATGGCTATCTCAAAATTTTGATTGAATGTGTTTGGGGGAATTATGGGCGTGGGGGGGGGGGCTAGTTGCCTTTCAACCACTCTTGACTATTAAAAAGGGCACTAGCCCTTTAAATTTACAATCGAATTATCCTTTTTTGAAGTTTCTACAACAATACCTTCTATAAAAACCTTATATGCCCCCAACTTAAAACCCTTGCCCTGAGGGTTGTGGGGAAGTGTTCTCCTCAAAAACGTATTTTCTAGCTGGAAATCAACTACGCTGAACAAAATGGCTATCTCAAAATTTTTATTGCATGTGCTTGGGGGAATGATGGGCATGGGGGGGGGCTAGTTGCCCTCCAATCAATTCGACTAATAAAAAGGGCACTAGCCCTTTGAAGTTCCAATCGAATGAGCTTTTTTGAAGTTTCTACGACAACGCCTTCTATAAAAACCTTATATGCCCCAAGGGCATAACTTAAAACCCTTGCTCTGAGGGCTGTAGGTGAGTATCCTCCTCAAAAACAGATTTTTTATCTGGAAATCAACTATGCTAAACACAATGGCTATCTCAAAATTTTGGTTGGATGTGCTTGGGGGAATGATAGGCTTGGGTGGGGGGGGGGGGCTAGTTGCCCTACAATCACTTTTGACTATTAAAAAAGGCACTAGCCCTTTGAATTTCCAATCGAATGAGCATTTTTGAAGTTTCTATGACAACGCCTTCTATAAAAAACCCTTATATACCCCCAGGGCATAACTTAAAACCCTTACCCTAAGGGTTGTGGGGGAATGTCCTCCTCAAAAAAATATTTTCTATCTGGAAATTAGCTGGGCTGAATACAATGGCTGTCTCGATATTTTTATTGGCTCTGTTTGGTAGAATGATGGGCGTGGGGGGCTATTTGCCCTTCAATCACTTTCAACTATTAAAAAGGATACTATCCCTTTGAATTTCCAATTGAATGAGCCTGTTTTGAAGTTTCTGTGATAATGGCTTCTATGAAAACCTTATATACCCCAAGGGCGTAACTTAAAACCCTTGCCCTGAGGGTTGTGAGGGACTGTCCTCCTCAAAAACATATTTTCTATCTGGAAATCAACTACGCTGAACAAAATGGCTGTCTCAAACTTTTGATTGGATTTGTTTGGGGGAATGATGGGCGTGGGGGGGGGGTTGTTGTCCTCCAATCACTTTTGACCACTAAAAAGGGCACTAGCCCTTTGAATTTCCAATCGAATGAGCCTGTTTGAAGTTTCTATGACAACACCCTCTATAAAAACATTATATGCCCCCAGGGCTTAACTTAAAACCCTTGCCCTGAGGGTTGTGGGGGAGTGTCCTCCACAAAAATTTATTTTCTATTTGGAAATCAAGCACACCAAACATAATGGCTATCTCAAAATTTTGATTGGATGTGTTTGGGGGAATGGTGGGTGTGCGGGGGGGGGGGCTAGTTGCCCTCCAATCCCTTTCGACTATTGAAAACGGCACTAGCCCTTTGAATTTCCAATCGAATAAGCCTTTTTTAAAGTTTCTAAGACAACGCCTTCTATATAAACCGTAAATGCCTCCGGGGTATAACTTACAACCCTTGTCCTGAGGGTTGTGGGAGAGTGTCCTCTTAAAAAATATGATTTCTATCTGGAAATCAACTACGCTGAGCAAAATGGCTATCTTAAAATTTTGCTTGGATGTGTTTGGGGGAATGATGGGCGTGGGGGGGGGCTATTTGCCCTCCAATCACTTTCGACCATTAAAAAGGCACTAGCCCTTTGAATTTTCAATCAAATGAGCCTTTTTTGAAGTTTCTACGACAACGCCTTCGATAAAAACCTTATATGCCCCTAGGGCATAACTTAAAACCCTTGCCCTTACGGTTGTGGGGGAGTGCCCTCCTCAAAAATATATATTCTATCTGGAAATTAACTACGCTGAACAAAATGGTAATCTCAAAATTTTGATTGGATGCGTGTGGGGGAATGATGGGCATGGGGTGGGGGGCGCTAGTTGCCCTCCAATCACTTTTGACTCTTAAAAAGGGCACTCGATTTCCAATCTAGTGAGCCCCTTTTGAAGTTTCTACGACGAACCCTTCCATATGAAGTGCCCTGCTCTAAAGGAAAACAATAATAAATAATACGTTGTGCCAACATCCCTCTTATATGACCTCAGAGCGTAAATGAAAACCCTTGCCGCGATTGATGTGGGGGAGCGTCTCTCTCAAAAACATATTTTCTATTTGGAAACCAAATACGCTGAACAAAATGGCTATCTCAAAATTTTGATTGAACGTGTTTGGGGGAATGATGGGCGTGGGGGGGGGGGGGCTAGTTTTGCCCTCCAATCCCTTTCGACTATTAAAAAGGGCACTAGCCACTCCAATTTCCAATCGAATGAGCCCTTTTCGAAGTTTCTACGACAACTCCTTCCATACGAAGTGCCAGGGTATGGAGGAAAAAAAAATAATAATACATTGCGCTCACATCGTTCTTTACTTAGGCAGTGCCATCACGCTGCCTATGATTTCTGTTCGTTTTGGGTTTCATTTATTTATCGATGCTGATTTGTGGTAGTTCTTCTTCGATACAACTTCTTCGATACGAAGTGCCATGCTCTAAAGGAAAAAAAAATAATAAGCCAACATCGTTCTTGTATACCCCCAGGGCATTGCTTTAAACCCTTGCCTTTAGGGTTTTGGGAGAGTGTCCTCCTCAAAAACATATTTTCTATCTGGAAATCAACTACGCTGAACAAAATGGGTATCTCAAAATGTTGATTGGATGTGTTTGGGGAAATGATGGGCGTGGGGGGGCCTAGTTTTGCCCTCCAATCCCTCTCGACTATTAAAAAGGGCACTAGCCACTCCAATTTCCAATCGAATGAGCCTTTTTCGAAGTTTTTACGACAACTCCTTCGATACGAAGTGTAATGGAAAAAAAATAATACATAGTACCCACATCGTTCTTTACTTAGGCAGCGCTAATGCGCTGCCATTGATAAGGAGAACCAAAGCCAGTTGTAATTCCATTACCGATAAAACACGCGCGCCCCAGGGTTGCCACGGATAGCGTTAGTGTAACACTTTCAGTACCTTTTTTTGAAGCAGTACTTTTGTGTGACAGCACTAGTTTTAATACTTTCTTAGAAACATTAGTACTTCTGAATGATTTTGTTTCAAAAGGCAGGTTTATTAACAACAGAATAAATCAAGAGAATATTTTATATAAATGTTCAGAGTCATTGATTTCCTTGTGTTTTGCGACTTCAGTTGGTCATTTTCTTTAACAGACTTAAAGATTTTATTTAAAATGGCACAGGAATTTCAGATGAATTTATGAACTTGACCTCAACGGCAGTTTGAATTAAATAGGCTTTAAAGTTTATATATTTGTTTCTAAGTTTAAGAATAATGATATAAACATTGTATTGCATTTGCATAAATAAATAAAGAGACAATTGATTGGAGCAAACTCCTCTCATTATCTACCTCCATGGTAAACACGTATATTCCTGAAAATTAGACCCATTGATCTCAGTTTGAAGGAAAAATTAGGATTCTAAAACTTTTATACTAAAAGGGGACCTTAATCCCAAACTCATTTAAAGAAAAAAGGGCATATGAATTAACAACACTATCAAATGCTTTGGACACATCAATTATAAATATACGCGAGACTTGTCGTTTGACACTGGCTTTTCGTGGAGGGATTGCAAGGGCTTAATACCCATGTTAGAAACCAAAACGTTTTTTAAGGCCAAACTAATTAGCATTGCAGCTAACTTGATCATCAAAATCAGCAACACTGAATAAAATATTTTATCTATATAATATATGCTCAAGTACCTTGCTAATGTTACACGCAGCAGTTATAGGGCCTATATGAACCGCACTCGTTAAGATCATTTCCGTGGTTTAAGACCGAGGTTACCGTATCATCTGTAAAATTGTTTTGGACAAGGTAACACACCAACTACGTTACAAAATTACAAGGACATTGAATGACAGTAAAGAAAAAAATTAACAAAAGAAAGAGAAAAGAGGGAAAAAACAATGATGGAAAGAATAGAAAAATGAGACAGGATAGGCAAATGATAAAAGGTATAGTAAAAGAAAGTGGGACACTGGACCAACTGTATTTTGGCAAAATAATCGGCTCAGAAATAAAACAATAAATGGAAGGTATAAATAGCTATTTTTTGTATTAACTCTTCTTGACGAAAGTACTGTTCACAAATATTTTGTTCGATATGATTTATCTTAAAGATAGAAAATTGTCAAAAGAAAGGAAAAAGAAAAATAGAAACAGGAAAGAAGAAACATCGTAAATACACCTGCACAATGAAGTGAGATTTGGTGAAAACGCAAGAAAAGCGGGTGTCTGACTTTCTTTTAGCAAAGCAAAAAAAAAAGGCTAGGGTATCGTTTATAAAAGACAAATGGATCGGCTGAACACTTAAATCGGTAGAGTAAAGACAAGGCCCATAGACTGAGGGAGTAGAAGCATAATGTAAATGTATCTTCATTTCAAGACAACTTTCTAACTTAAGGAGGGATAATGAAAAAGAGCGTTAGGACTGTTTTAACTTTGGCCTAGAAAAGAAAGGTACTCATTAAGAAAAGGAGAAAGAACTAGGTTTCAATAGGGTAACATGAGCAGTGGCATTTACGGAGGAACGTACCATTGACTGCAATTTACAAATTATCTCTGATACCTTAATTATGGCCACGAGCGCTCTACAACTTCGAGGCCATGTGTTCTGAAGCTTGACTTCATGCTTGTTTATTTTTTTGTCATGTATTTTTTTTATAAACAAATTCAATACCTTGGAAAATAAGGTTTTAAGGTAATAGGCATTTTCGAATAAGTTAAAACACACATGAATGGACATTAACGCTTTGTAGGTTTTGTAGATTAACATTTGTAGGTCTTATTATCAGTGCTACTGAATGATTTACCTTATATCCAGGCTCTACGGTGATGGTCCATGTGCAATCGATTGCAGTATCATAAGTCACAGAATAATTGCGAAGCCCTGGTGTGATATCTTTGGTTCCTAAGACCCCTTCATATCCTTCAAGGTCAAATCGACAAGGACCATAATCTGGACGATCAATGGCTAGAAAAAATAATGGTCGAAAAACGAAGAAAAAAATGGATAACTTTCAGCAAGATAATAAAGGAAACAAATCAGATATGTCGGCAAAATGCTTTACTAAGCCATTTTCAGCACTCAAGAAAATGCATAGGCTATAAAGAAAAAGAAACTGGTCTTTAGAAGTAACCTTCATCAAAGCAAAAGAGTAACTGAAAAACAAAATACAAATGAAAAGACCATTTAAAATCAGCCAGGGATTCCTTTCATGACTTCAGATGCCGCCTGTCTATTTATTCGATTCGTATTATGATCAGTAACTGATTTATTTTTATTTTTTTCGTAACGAAAAGGAATGCGTACTGATTCTGTATTAAATTGTCAAAAATAGGGTTTATAAAAACATCCCCAGAATATCTGTTTCAACCAAGGTCCTTATGATTGTATTACTTTTTATTTTAGTTGCTACTCTAAAAGACTGTGGAAACCATATATTGTGCACTAAGGTTTCCCCATCAAAAAGAACTAAACTATCTGAGTATTCAATAATATGGAGGGCTAACCCAGAGTTAAAGTAATCATTTTTCTTTTAGACTTTAGTTTTAGTGATTTACCCGTTGAAAAGGGGTGTTTGTGGGGTCTATCTCCCATGTACAGACGGGTTCTGTCTAGACCCCGGCGCCACGCCGATGAGGGAAGACCGGCGGCGGCGGGGTCAAAACGGCGCGCCGCCAGCGCGATCAATGTTGACCGCAAACATTAATGTTTTTATCAGTCTTTCTCAAATTATAGCTTAAATTAACAACAGATTCGATCTTATTCATGAGTTCAAAACTTCACAAGTCGCTGGCTGGAAATTGGTCTTCTTCGTTATTCATCAAGAGAAGTGGAAATCTTGTAGAAACGAATGGCTGTGGCGTTTCAGAACCCTTGCATAGTGGTTGAAGTATCTATTAGCTATGTATTCTTAACATAAATAATTACCAAAATTAGTATTTTTTTTCTCATGGAGCATTACTGCATAGAAAACATCAAATACCGTGTCACAAAATTCATCAGTTATCTGGGTAAAAACTTTGAATATAAGTTTGAACTTAGAAGCTTAATTTTTTATAATGTCCTTTGCCTATATTTGTTTTGCCACCTTTAAAACAGTTGAAATGGGTGACTTTAATATTGATTTTTTTTTCTTTTGCTCTTTTGGATTTCTAAAAAGCCTTCCTTGTATTAAAAACTGGTTTTTAATAACAATTAAAAAAACAAATACATTTTAAAGTTTTTTTTAGCTTCTTTATAGAATATATGTCATGTAGGCCAAGGCTGATCTACTGCTTTTCTTATTGCTTTTGGCTGCTCTTTCCTGTTCCCTGTCCTGCTTGAGAACACTTAAAACAGACCATCCCTGTTCATCCTATTAGTGAATTCATCCTGTTAGTCTCCTTACTAGTGAGTCATTACGCTATTACGCTGCCTATGATTAGAAAAAAGACGAATAGAAGAAGCTACGTCCACATCTCCTTCCGAATCAATAGCTAGTCTGAACCTGTAAACGGGTTAATGCTAAGAAATTCCCATAAATTGGTTTTCAAAATAACATTTTACTATTAAGACTAATCGATATAGTCGTTACCATTTCCGAATCAGCTACAAGTAGCAATTTTTGTCCTCTAGCTAATTCCTTTTTAACTCTTTTTTTACTTTATGGTTACTATGGGTCGTGGTTCGTTCTTTACTAGGTTGTAGCTACTGATACAAACCATGATGAATGAGCAAACTGAAAGTTGTTCTATTTTATCATCATTAGCGCTATTCGGCTTATTAAATAATTTGTCAGACCACACCGCTTTTCAATTTACAAGAAATCAAGAGAGAAAAATTAAATAAAGCAGTTTAATTTAAATAAAGCAGTGGAACAAAACAAAGGATAAAAAAACTCTATATAATAAAAAAAATCCGAATATTTTGACTCCACGTTCGGGAGCCTTTTTCAACGGAAAAAAAAATTAGAAAAAAAATTATCTAAAGAAAACGAAAACTAACACACAAGAGAGAAAAAAAACAAATAAATACAACTCACACTTTGAGCATCGGAGCTCTGGAAGTGTTTAAAATGTGAATCGTGTTTTTCTTGTCTGTGTTTTCTCTCTTGTGTGTTAGTTGTCGTTTTCTTTAGGTGATTTTATCTTAAAAATAGGTGTTTTTTTCTTAATTTTTCTCCATTGAAAAAGGCTCCAAGACGTAGTATCGAAATATTCGTTTTGTTATTATTTAAAGATTTGTTGTTGTTTTTTTATATTTTGTTTTGTTCCACTGCTTTTTTATACTAAACCCGTTTTTTCTCTCTTAATTTTTTGTGTTAGACTCATTCACACTTTTGAAATGAAGGTTATTACAGATATTCACGAATTGAAATAAACCACTATACCAACCATGACAGGGATTTAGGTGAATGGCCTTCCTTGCGTTTTGGTGCGTGTCTAGTATCTCAAGAAGAGGAAAAAGAGCTACAGGGAATTTGGTGACAAGGTCCTAGAGGACAGAAAGTGTCCTAATGAGCAAAATTAAATCAAGCTTTGTTCCACTTGGGTTTACTGAGTTTCAAACGTACAAATGACTTTCCAACGGGCTTCAAAATTTGGGGTATTTCTGTTAAACACCTTGAGGTGTTGAGGTGTATTAAGGTGTATTGTGTATTTGAGGTATTCCAACTAGCTTCAAAATTAGATTTTTTCTATTAAGACACTCCTATATTTTATGATTATTTGATTTTAATAGCGCAGAACATGGAAAAATTAGTTGAAAAAATTAGTAATAATTATATAATTAGTTTACTTAGTGTTTAGTTTCTCGTTTAGTTTTATCGTCAAAGATATTGGTAATTCAAAATTGTATTACAATCCGTTTTTTTGAAGGCAGAAATACTTGCAAATGAAGTTTTTAATGCAACAGTATTGTCCAATAAGCTGTCCTTGCTATAAAAAGAAGTAATCACCAGTAAAATGAATACTTAAGCATATGACATTTTGATTGTTTAAAGATTTTGATTTATGACAGATAAACAAATTGCCAATAATTGAAGACGCCTTGATTCCAAATAATATCAAACATTCTTCGTCTCTCTCTCTATATCCCTTTATCTCTCTCTCTCTGTCTCTCTCCCTCTCCCCAATACGAAGGAAAAACAAAATAGAAACTTTACGCTATCTCTACCTGTATTGGGAATGTATTGGTAGACCGCTCGGAATCCCGAATATTCAATAGTCTCGTCTGAGGAAAAACGAAGCCACAAAGCCCGGTCAGACGAGGTGATGATAGGCGGAAAATTTTGACCACAAAATCGGCCAATCAGAGGTGAATATCCATGACCACCATCACGAACCTCAAGGAAGTCGTGATCACAATTGTCACTTGGCTCCAGGGTAAACTGATCCCGGAAATCAACACGAACGAAGTACCCGAAATCAGCTGGAAGAAGTATATGTTAGTAGGTTAGAAACAATAAACAAAGCTGAAATACTAAATTTCTTAGAAATGGAACTGCTTAAGAGTTTAGCAGTAATGTCGTCAAAGTAAGTGCTACTAAAGTGCTGCTACACAAGAACCCGTAGCTCAATTATATAAAGACATGCAACTGCTACAAAAACAGTTCAATTATATTCGGTAAAAGCACTTTAATTGACATTTTGACATTTCATTTTGTCACTTTGACAATTTACATTTTTTTTATAAACACAAACTCTTTTGACCATCTTATATTTTTGTATTGTTATTTGTCTTTGTTTCGAACCTAATTTAGGATTTCTTAAAGCAAGGCTCTCCAGAGCCCTAAGGGCAAAAGAATATTGTACTGGACAGAGTCAGAAAATTTGATAATCTTGTCTGGTCCATGAACTGCGAGGTAGAGAAATATGAAAGAGATCTGGTATGCATGTCACAGTGCTCTAAGCAGGGCAGCTATCTGTTTAGCCTTCTGATTTATGTCTATTATCTATGGTGCAATAATTGATTTTGGTGTGTATACTACCATTCTCCTAGGATCAACACCAATCTATTTCTGGGGGGAGGGACTAAATTAAGACATTTGAGGAGTGAATTGAAATTATCCATTAAAATTTCATTTAAAAGAATTTAAAGTCACTAACAAAGTACGGCCTATCTCCAGTGAGCACGGTAGATACTTTATTAAAAGGGTCACTATAAAAAATCGTCGCTTAATAGGTTGCTAGCTACCGCTGCAATTTTGATTATTGCTTTAAAACTTAACAGGTTAAGTTTACACTTAACCTGTTAAGTGTTAAACTTAACAGGTTAGTACAGATCCTGTCGTTCTGAATTTATGCCATTGGCAAAAAATCAGCTGACCAGTAGCCAGTGAATAAACAAAACAAATTTGTTTCGAAATTTCATCTCGTGTGAAAAAAGGACAAGTTACAAACTGTCTTCTGTCATTCACTGACAATTGCCTGTCATCTAAAAAAGATAGTTCATTAACGTTTATTAAAGGGTATATACTGATGAATATTTTACTTAGATCATCTACAGAGGTGGAGCTTCATTTTATTACTTGTCTTTTTGTTGAAAATTTTGAGACAGGATGATTTGCCATGATCTTTGGCGCACTTACCCCTCCCAACGACCCCCGTTTTGAAAGGTATACATTTGAAGAATTCAAATCAATTTGATCCCACTTTGCCACTACTGAAACGACTTAAATACTATAGATGTTGTCTAAAAGTTAAGTTATTGGACTTGCACCTTTTTGTCTTATTAACCCTCTGTGTAATTCTGGGTAGAGAAAAAAGAACAAAACTCCATCTGAGCCATTGACGGTTATTAATGGGGTACTGAGTGTACTGAGTGTTACTTGAGTGCTGTGGAATAGATTACCCTAAGTGTTGTGGAATAGGGTATTTGATCTGTTGTGGAATAGATTAGTATAGGTTGCGGAACACATTACTTTGAGTGTCCTGTAATAGATTATTCTGAGTGTTATGAAACAGATTATCCTGAGTTTTGTGCATTATAAAGCTATTGAACAGATTACCATTGAACAGAGTATTGTGGAACAGATTACCTTGATTGTCAATGAACAGATTATCCCGGGTTTTGTGCATTATAGAGCTATTGAACAGATTACCATTGAACAGAGTATTGTGGAACAGATTACCTTGATTGTCAATGAACAGATTATCCCGAGTTTTGTGCATTATAGAGCTATTGAACAGATTACCATTGAACAGAGTATTGTGGAACAGATTACCTTGATTGTCAATGAACAGATTATCCCGAGTTTTGTGCATTATAGAGCTATTGAACAGATTACCATTGAACAGAGTATTGTGGAACAGATTACCTTGATTGTCAATGAACAGATTATCCCGAGTTTTGTGCATTATAGAGCTATTGAACAGATTACCATTGAACAGAGTATTGTGGAACAGATTACCTTGATTGTCAATGAATAGATTATCTTGAGTTTTTTGGAATAGACTACTCTAAGCGTTATTGGTTAGGTCTTTGACTAAAAAAAAAAAAAAAAAAAAATGGAAATAGCCAATTATGATCCCATTCTCGCATTTGGAAAAGATTTTGGGGCTCATTTAACCGAGTTCAAAACAGTGTTAAGGCGATCTATTTTATCAGGTTTGCTTCCAAAAAGTACTGTTTCACAGTCTTTAAACCGATCAAAACCAGTCAACACTTTGTAATAATAAATACAGTGCAAATTAAACAATACAAGGAAAATTTTAACCCCAGAAACAAGCTTGTACAGAACGAAGTAAATAAACAAGTCAAGGTTCTAAAAGCACACAAAAGAAAATTCTTTTTGTTGAAAATATTTATTTTCAAAACTCCATTGATTTTTGAATTAAAATCAAGTTGCTATCAAGCCATGGTCAATTCGAAAAAAAGCTAAGGTAGATAGTCTGAGTCAGAGGAAAAGCTGGCAAAAGCCTTTTTCAAGATTGTATAAAAACGATGTCATTTCACTTGTAGATAGATAGTCTATCATCCATCCATCCTAGGGCAGAACTAAGGTAGATAATCATATAACTGAGGGATCAGTGAGATTTTTTGGTTGACTTATGACGGGCAATACCCACTGGACTTGTATATAAAACGGGGGCGGGGTCAATTTGCTTGGACTCACAGGCGAACAAGTGACCTAATCCTAATAGGCTTGCTTACTTAGAGACTCAGGCGGACTACCGTGGCATGACCCGGTGGTATATGGGCGTTGACCAGGGGTATTTTCCGAGGAAGGATTTTCCAAGGGGGTATTTTCTGCGGGGGAGCATTTTCCAGGGGAGAGGGTAAACGCCGGCCACCCGAAAACCGTATCACTGAGCGGGCCTTACACGCGGCGGGCGAGTTGATAGTCTTAAACATTTTGAAAGCACAGATCAAAATCATACAGGCTAGCTACACAACTAAAACTGAGCACAGTTGTTCCTGAGACATGCTGTTACACGACACAGTCGCTCGTTGCGGTATGCGTGCGAACTACAAGTGTCTATTAGAAAATGATCTTGATTTGAAAAAAATTATTTCAAAGCTTTATAGGGATATTTCAAGCCAAGGTGAATTTTTATTATTATCTACTACTGATAAAGTACCCTTTCTAGATAGCAAAAAAGCTCTATTTTTGGTCGTTCTTTGCCGCAAAACAAACAAATGTTAGCCAGATACTAGCCAAAAATTTCTTGAGTGAAAATTGTGAGACAACCGTTTGAATTGGGATTTCCATCTGTTTAAACTGTGTATAAAGCTTCTCAGTCTTTGTGGATTACCTTTTTTAAAGGCGGTGGTGTATTCGTCTCTAAAGCGATTCTCCCTGCTCTCTCATTTAATACACCACTAAGAAGTAATTTAATACGTTTAATGCTACCGTTAATGACACCATTACTGGTAAATTAAGAAAGTGCTGATAGTCCCCTGGCCTGAGTGTAGTTTCTTTTGTAGGCCCACTATTAAATGGCTGATTTTTTTTGTTATTTGATATGAAAGTTATTATTTTATTTAATACAAAAATATCATGGCTGTGGCACTGGTTGCTGGAGGGGATCATTTTCACGAAAAATTTCTCTGGTCTTATCCTTTGGTGGTATTATGAAGCGTAAATTTCGACTTAAGTTTATATTTTATTTTCAATTTTATATTCAGCTGAAAAAAGAACTTATCAGAAAAAACAAACGTTTCTATTGAAACACGAATAAAAACAATTAGGCTTTTAACATAAAAAGGATATCGCATTAACCGTTTTATACATATTTTTGATAAATTTTATTTATTCAACAATCTACAAACAAAAACAATTTGATTCACCCAAAACAAAACAGTTGACGTGGGGTTAATCAGGTGAAAAAAAATACATATGACATAATTTAAATTCACTATAATAAGAATGAAAGAAAGAAAGAAAGAAGAAAAAAAAATGTATAGAAATAAATAAATAACAATAACAATAATACTACTACAGGGACAGCAACTGTACACCCTGTTCATGCTGTGGAGCCACACTCACCAACCAATAGACAATTACAATTTAATGTAAATTGGATCAAATCAAATCTCCTCAAAAAAAAACTAAAATTCATAGTTACTAAATAATCTTTTTTTCTGTTTCCTTTTAAAATTACTAAAATTTTTCATCTACTTCATTTCATTTTCCAAATTATTTCATGATTTTATAACCTTCATCACAAAAGACCCGGTCGACAATACAGGTGGAGCATAATAATCATCCATTCCCCTAATATTATGGTTATGTATATTCCAGCGACTACAAAAATAAACCATTTAAACACACCAACAGCAGCTTTATATCATACTTAATGTTAGTTCATGCCACCTTCATATATTATATGCTGTAGGCTATCCATGGATAATAATTCGATGTCTTCGAAAATACAAGGAAAGTGCTCTTAGTGGGGTTCACCTTTAGCTGATTCACTCTCAGCCATCCTGAAATTTCGTTAATCTATTCTCTTACACTCTCTAGAAACCACCTCTCTGACTTTCCAATCACCACTAAAGAAGCATCGTCAGCAAACATAGGCACTGTAGCCGCACTATCCTTTTTGAGGATCTCCCTCATTGTTGTTTCCAGTTTACTTACAGACAGTAGAAGATCATTCACAAAAATAAGAACAAATAAGGGCCCAAGTGCCGAACCTTGTGGAACTCCGCACTCAATACACTTTTCTTCAGATCCTATATTATCAATTTGAATATATTGTTTTATACAAGACAAAAAAAGAACGTAAAAACGAAAGGACTGGACCCCTAATCATATAAGTTTCATAGTTCATTAACAAAATATCATGAGTAACCGTATTAAAAACCTTTATAATGTCTAAAAACTCAATAGCCAATTTAAGTCCGTTATCTAACGCCATATTAATAATACTAGTCAAACATATATTTGCTTGATCAGTATTACGGTCTTGACGGAATCCAAATTATATGGGAGTAAATATTCTCTGGCCTTACCGGTACTGATACATTCTCACGGAAAAGCATTTTTCCAGTGTCCTAGACATAATGGGTAAAATCACTATAGGTCTATAGTTTTCAACTTCACCAGTATTCCCTCCTTTATGTACTGGTATAACTTTTGCTGATTTAAAACAACTCTGAGACGCTCCCTCTTTTGAACATTGATTAATTAATGAAACAAAAAGTTGATGCAATCACTTCCCAAAAACGTTTTTATTGCTCTAATTGAAACAATATCAGAGCCACCAGCCTAACTTTTCTTACAATCAATGATTTTTCGAACCTCAGATTCTTCAACTGGGAGCAGATTTAAAGAGATTTTCAGCTCCTTAGGAAGGTAACTTCGAGAAGCCTTTTCCCCTGGTTTGTATATAATCAACTCTTTCACTCTCTGTCCAACTGTCGAAAAATAGTTAGCATACTCTTCACAAATTCCTCTTGATTAGTAAGACGAGTTCCACCCTTACGGAATATTTCCTCACGAATTTCTCTAGACGGTTGTCCTAAAGTTTTTCTAATCCCATTCCATGTTTTTGATGGACTTCCAGATGTTTTTTCAAATTCTATTTATAATAATCTTTTCTAGTCTTTTGCAAGAGTCTGTCTAGGGCATTACGATAATTCTTATAAATTCGCGCATTCCTATAGCAAGGATGGCGTACCTTTTCCTCATACAAATCATTGATTGATTATTTATTGATTTTAGTAAACTTGGAGCAATCCAAGGCTTTTTTGAAGTTTTCCTTCTATCTTTCTTAAAATTCTTTGAAATTTTTTCCTGGTATTGCTGAATTATTTGGTAAAAGACTCCAAGCTTAAAATCAATATCTGCAAAGTCTGAATGTTCTGTATTCTGATCTTTATTGGCTAGCTCAATTTTACCTTTCAGAAGAGCATCTTTATCAAGTACCATCCTGAGCTTCAGGTTTTTCTTCTTTGCGGAATTTTTATTATCGACACTTACCGAGTAACTTGCAAATGCACCAAAATAATCAGAACTGTCAAACAGTTCGTGGTAACGAACTGTAAGTAAGGAGCGACCCGGCTCAATGGTAACCGAAAGTCTAAAAAACGGAATTTTGATGCCAATAGATACATAAAAAGAATGAGATTTTAATTGTGATTTCAAATATATACGTCTCATCAAGTTTATCCTTACGTATCAAAAGTTACGCGCCTGAGAAAATTTGGCTTATTTTCGAAAAAAGGAAAAAAGACCCCCTAAAAATTATAGAACCTTAATGAAAATCACACTATCATATTCAGCGTATCAGAGAACCCTTCTGTAGAGGTTTCAAGCTCCTATTTACAAAAATGTGGAAGAAAGATCACGGATGCAAGTTTATTTGTTTTTTTTTCCCAGGGGTAATCGTATTGACCCAGTGGTCCTAGAATATTGTAGGAGGACCCATTGGAACGGAAATTATAAGTTCTAGTGCCCTTTTTAAGTGACCAAAAAAATGGAGGGCAACTAGGCCCCCTCCCACGCTCACTTTTTCCCAAAGTCACCCGATCAAACATCAAATCCCGATCGAAAAACACCCGAGCCATTTTGTTTAGCATGGTCGAAAATGTGATAACTATGTCTTTTAGGATGACTTAATCCCCGAAGCCCCCCGGGGGAGTGCTGAAAGTTATGAATTTTACCCAATGTTAACATATAGCATGGGTTATTGGGAAGTATACAGACGTTTTCAGGGGAATTTTTTTCTGGTAGTGGGGGGTCGGAGTGGGTTTGGGGTTATATGAGAGGATCTTTTCACGAAGCAAGTTTTCATGGGGGAAGGGACATTGCTATGAAGGGGTGTCAGACTCCCCAGCATTATTTTGAAAAAAAATCAGAAATTAAATATAAAGAAACAAGTTTTTCAATTGAAAGTAAGGAGCAACATCAAAACTTAAAACGAACAGAAAATATTAACTATATGATTGGGTTCACCCCCTATTCAATACCTCGTTCTTTAAGCAGAAGATTTTTTATCAATTTCATAAGAGCTATTTATTCTAATGCCCAGCCAGTGTGACTATGGGTTCATTTATAGACAATTGGAAAAAAATTCAAAGTTTGGCATAAAGAACGAGGCATTTACTAGGGGGCAAACCCACTAATATACGTATTAAAAATGTATGAAAAATATATAAAAACGATCAGAAATTAAATAAAAAAAACAAGTTTTTTAAACTGAAAGTAAGGAACGACGTTAAAACTTAAAACGAACAGAAATTATTCCGTACATGAAATGGGCTGTCCCCTCCTCAGTGCCTCGCTCTTTACGCTAAAGTTTTTTATTGTTTAAAAAAAATACAGTTGTGTGAAAGTCAAACTTTAGCGTAAAGAGCGAGGCGCTGAGGAGGGGACAGCCCAAACTTCACTTATAAGAATGATCGGACTACCAGATATATAATTTGAAGTCTAGATGTCATCGATAACATCCCAAGTGTTTTAATTCTAAGTCTTTGAGGTCTGTATCCCGAGGATTTCCCCTCCCCATCCTCTGGACAAACCTGGCTAACCTAAATAAATACTATTTGATGGTGCAGGAGATGGCTTAACTGTACATTCCTTTAATTGCCATGTTTAGTGATTTTTTTTAGTCTTAGTTAGTTTATTTTATGGGTTTTTAGTCTAGATTTTTGAGGCTATTGCACTTTTTAACACTTAAGTTATTTGCTATTCTATGTATTTCCCTCTTTTTGGAGCTAAAGGCCCACCGGAAACATTGAATTGAAATACATGTCATACTCTCTTGCTATTATTGCCCTTATGCCAATGCTCTTTACTAAAAATAGCGAAACTTCTTTGAATTTTCCTTAGTTGTCTGAATGCCTTGGATATACTGGTACATTTTTGAATATAACCCCTTGATTTTCTTCATTGAAAATCAAATTTTACTATTTTCAACAGCCAGAACTTGCTATTTTTAATCGAAAAACTATTATAATTGTTTATATTTTTCAAGTCAAGAATGGGAACACAAACATCAGTCCAATATATTCACCTATTATTTCGATATTATTGACGCTATTACATTCTTCTTTGTTTAAAAGTCTTGATACTTTTTAATTTTTCTTGGATATACTGGTACACTTTAGCATGTAGCACCTTGGATTCATTTTGACGGTGAATTGCTGACGTTTTTGCCAACCAGAAAGATTATATATCTGACAGAATAACTATTTTGCATTCTTTCTTTTTTTCGGATTTGAAGAGGGACTATGAACAATACTCAGAAACATTCGTTTCACTCTCACCCCGATGTTCTCTCTTTAAAAATTTCCATTTTTTTGGATTTCTAATTCGCGTCAATCAAGGGCAATATCCTGGATTCCTTCGGGGGGGGGGGGGGTGATGGGTTGAACCAAAATAAACTTTAAGAAGTGCGTCCGAAATTTGTTACTCTTTAACGAGTCGGATAAAAATTTCGAGAGGGGTTTAAACCCGGAACCCCTCCCCCTTGGACATGGCCGTGGCCTCAATGCCATGGGTATACTGGTATACTTTAGTGTGTTACCCCTTGATTTTCTAGCGAAGATGAAATGTCGCTATTGTCAACTGCCGGAAAGTTTATATATCTGACAGAAAATCAACTGCTCGCACCACATGAAAATAAAAACCTTACAACAGTTGGATGATGGTTCTCGCCTGCTGGTTATGAAAACAAAAATACCAACCGATATATTTTTACTTTGGCACTTGAACAGACCTTCACTGTGATAACATTTCGAGCGGAAATTCTAATCTAGAGTTTCTTAAGTAAGTAAAACATATACATACTCAAAGAACCATTCATGTTTTGTTTTAGGCGGTGACCGCTGGTAAGATCTCTATTAATAAAATGTTAATAAACTCATTTTGTAATAGCCTATTTTGTAACAGCCGCTAATAATTTCAGATTGAAGAATGGATCTCTTTTTTACTAAGCCCTTTAGGCCTCTTAATTGGAGGAGGTTTAGTAGGGCTAGTAGCATGTCTTAATTGGCAAATATAATTGGCAAATAATGGTAATAAGGATCCTGTTCGGGTAATAAAGTGAATAACGTTAATAAGGCTAAAATAGAACACCGTTCTATTTTTCTTGTTCGACTTAGTATTGAAGTAAGACTGAACACAGGTTCAAACAAACAAATAAAGTTGGTGAAATGTGAACAAAAAGTTGACAGCCATGGCTAATAGGGGGAAAAACCCAAGACAGACAGGCTGCGTGAGAGGCAAAGCTGGCAGAAGCCTTTTTCAGAATTGTATAAAAATGACGTCATTCCACTTCTTGATAGAAAGTTTATCATCCATCCATCCTAGGGCAGAACTACGGTTGACAGGCATGGAGTAAGGGTCATTCAAATAGTCTATCAGCTCTGTGAGCCATTTGAAGGCAATTGGAGACCCCAAATAAAATGTTTTCTAAACATTTATTACTGACCGTGTTCACAGGACTTATTCGCAATTGGCCAACCGAGATGGTTCATTTTGTATGATCTTTGTCTAATGGGGAAGCCCCCGTTTTTCAATGCTCTAATAACTGGAAAAGGAAATATTTGTAATATAATTCGCTTTCAATGGAGCGCCAATGACGCAGTAGGTTTCAGACTTTTTAAAGTTAGGGAAGGGGGCAGTAGCCAAATTCTTGTTTGTAGTGAAACTATATCTGTTTTGAATTGTCTTCGAAAGAAATAATAAAATAAAACTGAATATTTGATATATAAATATATTAATTGCTGAAACCTCATCAGTTCAAAATTTATTTTTACTGTATTTTTATTTTTAATATTGTAATAATTACGTAAGAGAATATTTGTAATATAGTTCATTTTCAGCAAAGCGCAAATGACACAGTAGGTTTTAGACTTTCAAACAGTTCGTGGAAATGAACTATAAGTAAGGAGCGACCCGGCTCAATAGTAACCAAAACTCTAAAAACCGGAATTTTGATACCAATAGATACGTTAATAGAATCAGATTTTTAGTCTGATTTCATAATATAAGTTTCATTAAGTTTAGTCTTACCCATCAAAAGTTACGTACCTGAGAAAATTTGCCTTATTTTCGAGAAAAGGGGGAAACAACCCCTAAAAATCATGGAACCTTAATAAAAATCATACCTTCAGATTCAGTGTATCAGAGAACCCTACTAAAGAAGTTTCAAGCTCATATCTACAAAAATGTGGAATTTTGTATTTTTTGCCAGAAGAAAGATCACGGATGCGTGTTTATTTGTTTGTTATTGGTTAATGGGAAGTATACAAACGTTTCGGTTACGGAGGAGGATCCTTCCAAGGAGGATGTTTCCTTGGGGGAAGGGACATTTCTATGAAGGGGGTGCCGGATTTTCCAGCACTGTTTAAAAAGCGATCAGAAATTAAATAAAAAAAAAAGTTTTTTCAACTGAAAGTAAGGAGCAACATTATAACTTAATAAACGGAAATTATTACGTATATGAGGGGGTTCGCCCCCTAGCCAATAACTGGCCTTAGTGTTTCAGGGATTTGTGATTTGAACACAATTCGAAATTAGCGTAAAGGACGAGGTATTGACAAAACTCCCTAATATACGTAATAAAAACATACAAATATAGAAGATCGTTGCGTAACTTAATTCGTAAGTTACGTCAGAACAAAATTTCGAGAAAGCCATTTAGCCAAAACAAGTAAAATTAATATGCAAATTTCAATCTAATTATTCATGTACGGTGAGCCAAAATCAAAGCTACATTAATTCAAAAATGTTCAGAAATTAAATAAGAAAACAAGTTTTTTCTACTGAAAGTAAGGAACAACATAAAAGCTTAAAACGAACGTAAATTATTTTTTATATGAAAGGGGCTGTCCCCTCCTCAACGCCTCGCTCTTTACGCTAAAGCTTGACTGAGCAACTTTTAGTGACTTTTGACTTTTACGCCAAAGTTGACAAGTAAAATTAATATGCAAATTTCATTCTAATTATTCATGTACGGTGAGCCAAAATCAAAGCTGCATTAATTCAAAAACGTTCAGAAATTAAAACTTAAAAAAAAACATTAAAACTTAAAAGTCAAAAGTCGCTAAAGTTGGACTGAGGAGGGGGCAGCTCTGGCTCACCGTACTTGAATAATTAAAACAATTTTGCAAAATAATTTTACTTTTATTTGGTTAAATGGCTTTCTCAGAAGTTGTTTACTTTTACTTATGAACGTTTTTATTAATAATAAATATACGTAACTTACGAATTTACTTACGGAACGAACTTCTATATTCATATACTTTTAATATATTTTAAAGTTTTACTCGCAATAAGATTTATTTATTCATTTATATTAGTACCTGTTGTATGTTTACTTTGCGATGATTGTTTATTTACTTTCTATTCGTTTTGAGTTTCATTTATATTTCAATAGTAAAGATTTTTGTTCGTTTTAAGTTTTATCTGCATATTCAATTTAAGCTTTACTCGTTGTAAGATTTACTTATTCATTAATATTAGTACCTGTTGTATGTTTTTTTGCTATGATTGCTTATTTCATTTTTTATTCCTTTTGGGTTTCATTTCTTCTATAATAGTAATTTCTTGTCGTTTTGAGTTTGAATTATTGTAGGTTTTTATTACTTCTGATGGCCTTTACTTTCCTTTGAAAAACTTCTTTTTCGGAAAGCTTTTTTTAAATAAATTCTGTTCATTTTCGTTGACAAAGTTAAAAGTTTTTCAAAGCTCCCTGTTCCCAATAGTTTTTTTCTTTAATGTTCAGATATTCAAATATTTAAAATACATGATAGTATTCCAGTGATGTTATACATCAAAGGAAACGCTATAGCGTTGCCTGTAGTAAAGGCCATACGGCTCCAATGTTTTATTATTATTATTTTTTTTTCCAGAGGCACTTCATATGGAAGGGGTCGTCGTAGAAACTTCAAAGGGGGCTCAATCGATTGGAAATCGAGAGCTTTAGTGCCCTTTTTAATAGTCGAAAGTGATTGGAGGGCAACTAGCCCCCCCACGCCCATTATTTCCCGAAACACATCCAATCAAAACTGAAAACTATATGTGTCTTGAACAGTCTTGGAAAGTATAAACAACATCAAATAGAATATTTGATGTATAATGATACTAATTGTTGAAAGATCCATCAGTTCAAGAATTTATTTCACTGTAATTGTATTTTTGTTTTCAATACTGTAAGAACTGGAAAAGAAAATATTTTTAATATAATCCGTTTTCAGTTAAGTTCAACTGCTTGATCTGTCTTTCGGTTTTGATTCACAGTTAGGATAATGAGCCGTATCCAATCACTTGTTTTTTATGAAACTATATCCGTCTTTAGCAACTTTAAAAATAACTAATAATTGAACTGAATATTTGATGTATAATGAAATTAATTGATGAAAGCTCATCAGTTTGCTGAAAGCTCATCAGTTCAAAATGATACTATAATTTTAATGTTTATTTTCAATATCAAGTACAAAAGAAAATATTTGTCATAAAATTGGTTTTCAATAAAGCGCCAATGACCCAGTAGGTTTAGTCTTTTAGAGTGAGAGAAGGGGGTGATACCCAAACTCTTGTTTGTAGTGATTTTTGTTCGTTTCAAGCTTGATTGGCATATTCAATTTAAGTTTCACTCGTTTTAAGATTTATTTATTAATTTACATTAATATCTATTGTATGTTTGTTTTGCATTGATTGTTTATTTAATTTCTGTTCGTTTTAAGTTTATTTACATTTCAATAGGCAAATATTTTTTTTCGTTTTAAGCTTGATATTCATATTCAATAAGCATTACTCGCTTTAAGATCTATTTATTCATTTATATTATTACTTGTTGTATGTCTTTGCTATGATTGTTTATTTAATTTCTATTCGTTTTGGGTTTCATTTATTCTTTAATAGTAATTTCTGGTGGTTTTGAGTTTGAATTTTAAAAGGTATTTGTATCTGCAGAGCTTAAGTTTAAAATGGACTTTACTATTCTTTGAAAAACTTATTTTTCGGAAAGTCTTTTTTTTTAATTAATTGCATAAAAGGTTAATACCCTTAGTCTTTTCGAACGCAACCATGATCAAACAATCCTGCAGGTTAAAAATGGGAAAATCGGATAATTTACAGTAGAGAGGGGTCAGGAGGCCCCATGTGGCACTCCTGCTGCCACCTACAACTTTTTTTTAACACCATATATTGGCACGAGAACCACGTGGTTTATGGTTTTTGTCAATGAGAATTTGAAAAACAGGAATTTTGTCACATAATTTATGTCTGTTTTTATGGTTTTTGTCAGTGAGAATTTGAAAAACATGAACTATGTCACATTTTTGTATGTTTTTATGGTTTTTGTCAGTGAGAATTTGAAAAAACAGGAACTTTCTCACTGAGAAAACCATAAACCACGTGATGCTGTCACGAGTCAGAACACCTGTGCTGTCGACCTCAATTCACCTATCGTGAATCAGTAATTCCGCTTAGAAACAACAAATTAATTTCCCCTTTCTTGACAAATCAATCAATCAATGACATCATCTGTCAGACTTTAACATTTTCGCCTAGAATCATTTCTCCAGGAATAGATCCAAATCATTAATGTCTTTGCCTCGGGAACAGTTCTACTGGTCGAACTCCAAAGGATATTAATAACCAAAGGCCATGGAAACAATTAGGCAAGAAACATCTTAGCGATGAATTGTTTTAGCGCGCGAAAAGGTTTCATATTAATTTGAAATGCGTTAGCGCAGAGATGCCAATAACAAAGGAACACGCTGAATTTACGTTTAGGGATTATTTGGGCGAAACCGTTTTAGACAGGTTATGGAACTATTTCGGCGAAACAGATAGAGACATTTTAAAAGAAGATTTTTGAAGAGATTTTAGAAGAGAATTTGAGTGTGGTCGTTATAATACACAAGTTTCATTTGAACAGTGTTGTGAGGTCCTCTACCCCAACCCCAAAGGGTTCCGATCCCCTTCCCCCCACCCCGCCGGACGCGCCCCGTGCTCAAAGCGGGGGGCCGGGGGCAAAGGGGCTGCCCCCGGGCCCCCATGCGCCCCCGGCCCCCAACTGCCCCCCCCCCGGACACTCAAAGGCCCCCCAAGCTCCCAAAGGGCCACTGGCACCCCAAAGGCCCACCCAGACCCCCAAAGGCCCTCCACCGGTCCCCAACTGCCCCGCCGGACCCCCAAAGGCCCTCCGTGTGCCCCCAAGGCCCAGCCTGTGCCCCCAAGGCCCGCCCCCGGTCCCCAACGGCCCATCGAGCTCCCAAAGGACCAACGGGGTCCCAAAGGCCCACCCAGACCCCCAAATGCCATCCCCAGAACCCCCAAGCCCCAAACCCCGGCCCCCAAGGGACCCCCGCCCAACCAAAGGCACCACGAACCCCCATGACACCCCCCAACCAAAAAGGCACTACCCCACCCCCCCGCTTTTGTTAATGTGTGTTTTCTGAAACCTATGATTCGGGATGTGTAGTTTGCTACTTCAGGCTTTTCTGAGCTAAGGTTTGCTAGTATTTCGTAGGTGAATGTTGTCTGAAACCAATAGTTTGGGATGTGTAGTTTGCTATTTCAGGCTTTTCTGAGCTAAGGTTTTCTAGTATTTCGTAGGTGAATGTTGTCTGAAACCAATAGTTTGGGATATTTAGTTTGCTATTTTTGACTTTTCTGAGCTGGATTTCTTAGTCTTTCGTAGGTGTGTGTTGACTTAAACCGTTGATTTGGGATATGTAATTTGCTATTTCCGACTTTTCATAACCGGATTTCTTAGTCTTTCTTAGGTTTGTGGTGTCTGAAACCTATGATGTGGGATGTGTAGTTTGCTATTTTCGACTTTTCTGAGCTGGATTTCTTAGCCTTTCATAGGTATGCGTTGTCAGAAAATTATGATTTGGGATGTATAGTTTGCTATTTCAGGCTTTTCTGAGCTAAGGTTTTCTAGTATTTCGTAGGTGAATGTTGTCTGAAACCAATACTTTGGGATGAATAGTTTGCTATTTTTGACTTTTCTGAGCTAGGTTTCTTAGTCTTTCGTTGGTGTGTGTTGACTGAAACCGATGATTTGGGATATGTAGTTTGCTATTTTTGACTTTTCTGAGTTGGATTTCTTAGTCTTTCATAGGTGTGTGTTGTATGAAACCTATGATTTGGGATGGGTGTATTGCTACTTTTGACTTTTCTGAGCTGGATTTCTTAGCCTTTCATAGGTGTTTGTTGTCTGAAACCTATAGTTTGGGATGACTAGTTTGCTATTTTTGACTTTTCTGAGCTAGGTTTCTTAGCCGTTCATAGGCTACGTACGCGCGCGTACGTAGGCTAACCTAGCCCAACCTAACTTAGCCTAACCTAACTTAATCTAACCTATCCTAACCTAACTTAACCTAACCTAACTTAATCTAACCTAACCTAACTTAACCTAACCTAACTTAATCCAACCTAACCAAACCTAACCTATATGCGCGCGTACGTAGGCTAACCTAACCTAATCTAACTTAATCTAACCTAACAATATTTTTTCTGATTTTGTGTGTTTTCGCAAGAAAATAGCTTGTCTTTAGCAAACTTAGCCATAGCTAGTTGAAACTCTGCATATATATCTTCATTTCAACCGAATTGAGGAGGTACTAGAGGAACATTGAACATTTTTTTTCTGATTTTGTGTGTTTTCGCAAGAAAATAGCTTGTCTTTAGCAAACTTAGCCATAGCTAGTTGAAACTCTGCATAAATATCTTCATATAAGCCAAATTGTTTAGGTACGAAAGTAACATTGAACATTTTTTCTGGTTTTGTGTGTTTTCGCAAGAAATAGGTACTAACGGAACATTGAACATTTTTTCTGAGTGTGTGTGTTTTTGCAAGAAAATAGCTTGTCTTTAGTAAACTTAGCCATAGCTAGTTGAAACTCTGCATAAATATCTTCATTTTTAGTCTAATTGTGTAGGTACTAGAGGAACATTGAACTAACCACTCGGCCAACCTGACTTGTAAACAATTCCTGATCATATTCATATTGTAATTCAGTTTCTTTCTGTGTGTGTCGTCTCTTAGTGTGTGTTGTCCCTGTGTGTTAGTCGTCTCTCTCTGTGTGTGTGTGTGCGCACGTAACCTCGTCTAATGTGAATTTCAACCATTCAGGCTGGTGGACTATGACCCCTATTCTGAGCTAGTGAATTTCCACCATTCAGGCTGGTGGACTAAGACCCTAATTTTGAGCTAGTGAATCTCCACGATTCAGGTTGGTGGACTGAGACCCCAATATTGAGCTAGTGGGTTTCCACCATTCGGGCTGGTGGACTAAGACCCCAATTTTCCAACTCTTGCATTTCATGACAGAAATTCAAAATGAACTTCGAAAAATCAAGAGAATGTAACTGTGAGAAGGTAAAGCACAGCAAGTCACTACTGAAATATTCCAACTCTTGAATTTCACTATAGAAATTCATGTGTGTGTGTGTGTGTGTGTGTGTGTGTGTGTGTGTGTGTGTGTGTGTGTGTGTGTGTGTGTGTGTGTGTGTGTGTGTGTGTGTGTGTGTGTGTGTGTGTGTGTGTGTGTGTGTGTGTGTGTGTGTGTGTGTGTGTGTGTGTGTGTGTGTGTGTGTGTGTGTGTGTGTGTGTGTGTGTGTGTGTGTGTGTGTGTGTGTGTGTGTGTGTGTGTGTGTGTGTGTGTGTGTGTGTGTGTGTGTGTGTGTGTGTGTGTGTGTGTGTGTGTGTGTGTGTGTGTGTGTGTGTGTGTGTGTGTGTGTGTGTGTGTGTGTGTGTGTGTGTGTGTGTGTGTGTGTGTGTGTGTGTGTGTGTGTGTGTGTGTGTGTGTGTGTGTGTGTGTGTGTGTGTGTGTGTGTGTGTGTGTGTGTGTGTGTGTGTGTGTGTGTGTGTGTGTGTGTGTGTGTGTGTGTGTGTGTGTGTGTGTGTGTGTGTGTGTGTGTGTGTGTGTGTGTGTGTGTGTGTGTGTGTGTGTGTGTGTGTGTGTGTGTGTGTGTGTGTGTGTGTGTGTGTGTGTGTGTGTGTGTGTGTGTGTGTGTGTGTGTGTGTGTGTGTGTGTGTGTGTGTGTGTGTGTGTGTGTGTGTGTGTGTGTGTGTGTGTGTGTGTGTGTGTGTGTGTGTGTGTGTGTGTGTGTGTGTGTGTGTGTGTGTGTGTGTGTGTGTGTGTGTGTGTTGTGTGTGTGTGTGTGAGTTTTGCGTGTGTGTGTGTGTGTGTGTGTGTGTGTGTGTGTAAGTTTTGTGTGTGTGTGTGTTTTTGTGTGTGTGTAAGTTTTTGCGTGTGTGTAAGTTTTTGTGTGCATGTAAGTTTTTATGTGCATGTAAGTTTTCGTGTGCATATGTAGTTTTGTGTGTGTGTGTGTGTGTGTGTGTGTGTGTGTGTGTGTGTGTGTGTGTGTGTGTGTGTGTGTGTGTGTGTGTGTGTGTGTGTGTGTGTGTGTGTGTGTTTGTGTGTGTGTGTAAGTTTTGCGTGTGTGTGTAAGTTTTCGTGTGTGTGTGTGTGTGTGTAAGTTTCGTGTGTGTGTGTAAGTTTGTGTGTGCGTGTAAGTTTTTGCGCGTGTGTGTAAGTTTTTGTGTGCATGTAAGTTTTTATGTGCATGTAAGTTTTCGTGTGCATATGTAGGTTTTTTTTTTTTTTTTTGTGTGTGTGTGTTTGTGTGTGCGTTTTTGTGTGTGTGTGTGTGTTTGATTTTTGGTGTTTTTATTTGTTGTTGTGTTTGTTTTTTTTGTCTTTTGTGTATGTTTATTTGAGTGTTTGTGTACGTATTTTTTCGTGTGTGTGTGTGTGTGTGTGTAAGTTTTTGTGTGTGTGTGTGTGTGTGTAATTGTGTTTTTGTGTTCATTTTAGATCGAGTTTATGTAAGTTTTTGTGTGTGTGTGTGGGTTTTTAATATTTTTAGATTGTTAGTTTTTGTGTGTGTGTGTGTATTTTTTTTAGTGTTTGTGTAAGTTTTTGTGTGTGTGTGTGTGTAAGTTTTGTGTGTCTAAGATTTTGTGTGTGTAAGTTTTGACGTGTGTGTGTAAGTTTTCGTGTGTGTGTGTATAAGATTTTGTCTGCATGTAAGTTTTCGTGTGCATGTGTAAGTTTTTGTGTGTGTGTGTGTGTGTGTGTGTGTGTAAGTATTTGTGTGTGTGTGTTAGTTTTTGCGTGTGTGTGTAAGTTTTTGTGTGTGTGTGTGTTAGTTTTTGTGTGTGTGTGTAATTTTGTTTGATTGTGTGTGTTATTTTTTGTGTGTGTGTGTAAGTTTTTGTGTGTCTAAGCTATTGCGTGTGGATATAAGTTTTTGTGTGTGTTGTGTGTGTGTGTGTGTGTGTGTGTGTGTGTGTGTGTGTGTGTGTGTGTGTGTGTGTGTAAGTTTTTGTGTGTGTGTGTGTGTGTGTGTGTGTAAGTTTGTGTGTGTGTGTGTGTGTGTGTGTAAGTTTTTGTGTGTGTCAGTGTTGGCGTGTGTGTGTTAGTTTTCGTGTGTGTGTGTGTATGTTTTGTGTCTGTGTGTGTGTCATTTTTTGTTCGTGTGTGTGTGTGTGTAAGTTTGTGTGTTCATGTGTAAGTTTTTGTGTATGTGTGTGTGTGTGAGTGTGTGTAAGTTTTAGTGTGTGTGTAAGTTTTTGCGTGTGTGTGTGTGAGTTTTTTGTGTTCATGTGTAAGTTTTTGTGTATGTGTTTGTGTGTGTGTGTGTATGTTTTTGTGTGTGTGTTAGTTTTGGCGTGTGTGTGTGTGAGTTTTTGTGTGTTTGTTTGTTTGTGTTTTTTTTTTTTTTTTTTTTTGTTTTTTTGGGTGCGTTTTTTTGTATGTGTTCGTGTGTGTGTGTGTGTGTGTAAGTTTTTGTTTGCATGTGTAAGTTTTTGTGTGTGTAAGTTTTGTCGTGTGTGTGTAAGTTTTCGTTTGTGTGTGTTTAATTTTTTTGAGTGTGTGTGTGTGTAAGTTTTTTTGAGTGTGTGTGTGATTTTTTTTGTTTTATTTTTTTAGTTTTTTTGTGTGTGTGTGTCTGTGTGTGTGTGTGTAATTTTTTGTATGTGTGTCATTTTTGGAGTGTGTGTGTGAGTTTTCTTGTGTTTGTGTGTGTATGTTTTGTGTGTGTGTGTGTGTGTGTAAGTTTTTGTGTGAATTTAATTTTTTGTGTGCATGTAAGTTTTCGTGTGCATGTGTAAGTTTTTGTGTGCTTCCCAAATCATAATTTTCTGAAAGGACACACCTATGAAAGGCTAAGAAATCTAGCTTAGAAAAGTCAAAAATAGCAAATTAACCATCCCAAATCATCGGTTTCAGTCAACACACACCTACGAATGGCTATGAAATCCTGCTCAGAAAAGTCAAAAATATCAACCCACACACCCCCAAATCATAGGTTTCAGACATCAAACACCTACGAAAGACTAAGAAATCCGGTTATGAAAAGTCAGAAATAGCAAATTACATATCCCAAATCATAGGTTTCAGACAGCACTCACCTATGAACGGCTAAGAAACCTAGCTCAGAAAAGCCAAAAATAGCAAACTAGTCATCCCAAACTATATGTTTCAGACAACAAACACCTATAAAAGGCTAAGAAATCCAGCTCAGAAAAGTCAAAAGTAGCAATCCACCCACCCCAAATCATAGGTTTCAGACACTACACACCTATGAGAGACTAAGAAATCCAACTCAGAAAAGCCTGAAATAGCAACCAACACATCCCAAATCATAGTTTTCTGACACCACACACCTAGGAAAGTCTAAGAAATCCGGATATGAAAAGTCGGAAATAGCAAATTACACATCCCAAACTATTGGTTTCAGACAACATTCACCTACGAAATACTAGAAAACCTTAGCTCAGAAAAGCCTGAAATAGCATACTACACATCCCAATTCATATTGTTCTGACAACGCATACCTATGAAAGGCTAAGAAACCTAGCTCAGAAAAGTCGAAAATAGCAAACTACACATCCCAAATAATAGGTTTCAGACACTACACACCTATGAAAGACTAAGAAATCCAACTCAGAAAAGCCCGAAATAGTAATTTCCATATCCCAAATCATAAGTTTCAGACAGCATTCACCTACGAAATACTAAGAAACCTTAGCTCAGAAAAGTCTGAAATAGCCAACTACTCATCCCAAACTCGAAGTTTCAGACAACAAACACCTATGAGTGACTAAGAATCCTAGCTCTGAAAAGTCCAAAAAGCAAACTACACCTCCCAAATCATAATTTTTTGAAAGGACACACATATGATAGGCTAAGAAATCTAGCTCAGAAAAGTCAAAAATAGCAAATTAACCATCCCAAATCATAGGTTTCAGACAACACAAACCTACGAATGGCTAAGAAATCCAGCTCAGAAAAGTCAAAATATAGCAACCCACACATCCCAAAACATAGGTTTCAGACACCACACACCTACGAAAGACTAAGAAATCCGGTTATGAAAAGTCGGAAATAGCAAATTACATATCCCAAATCATAGGTTTCAGACAACACTCACCTATGAACGGCTAAGAAACCTAGCTCAGAAAAGTCAAAAATAGCAAACTAGTCATCCCAAACTATAGGTTTCAGACAACAAACACCTATGAAAGGCTCAGAAATGTCAAAAGTAGCAATCCACCCATCCCAAATCATAGGTTTCATACAACACACACCTATGAAAGACTAAGAAATCCAGCTCAGAAAAGTCAAAAATAGCAAACTACATATCCCAAATCATCGGTTTCAGTCAACACACACCAACGAAAGACTAAGAAACCTAGCTCAGAAAAGTCAAAAATAGCAAACTATTCATCCCAAACTATTGGTTTCAGACAACATTCACCTACGAAATACTAGACAACCTTAGCTCAGAAAAGCCTGAAATAGCACACTCACCATCACAAATCATAATTTTCTGACAACACATACCTATGAAAGGCTAAGAAACCTATCTCAAAAAAGTCTAAAATAGTAAATGACACATCCCAAATCATAGGTTTCAGACACCACACACCTACGAAAGACTAAGAAATCCGGTTATGAAAAGTCGGAAATAGCAAATTACATATCCCAAATCAACGGTTTAAGTCAACACAAACCAACGAAAGACTAAGAAACCTAGCTCAGAAAAGTCAAAAATAGCAAACTACATATCCCAAACTATTGGTTTCAGACAACATTCACCTACGAAATACTAGAAAACCTTAGCTCAGAAAAGCCTGAAATAGCAAACTATACATCCCAAACTATTGGTTTCAGACAACATTCACCTACGAAATACTAGAAAACCTTAGCTCAGAAAAGCCTGAAGTAGCAAACTACACATCCCGAATCATAGGTTTCAGACAACACACATTACCTAATGCGGGGGGGGCGGGTTGAGCCTTGGTGGTTGGTGGGGTCCCTGGTGGTGGGTGGGTCCTTGGGTTGCTGGGGGGGACCTTTGGGGAGCGGGGTAGGGGCTTGGGGGGTCGGGGGGGGGAATTGGGGGGTCTGGGTGGGCCTTTGGGGCCCCGTTGGTCCTTTGGGAGCTCGTTGTGCCTTTGGGGACCGGAGGTGGACCTTTGGGGCACAGGGAGGGCGTTTGGGGCACAAGGAGGGCCTTTGGGGGTCGGGAGGGGCTGTTGGGGACGGGTGGTGGGCCTTTGAGGGTCTGGGTGGGCCTTTGGGGCGCCGGTGGCCCTTTGGGAGCTTGGGGGGCCTTTGAGTGTCCGGGGGGGCAGTTGGGTGCCTGGGGGACATTTGGGGACCGGGGGAGGGCCTGTGGGAGCGGGGTGGCCTTTTGAGCACCGGGGGCTTCCTTGGGGGTTGGGGTAGGAGGATTGGAACCCTTTGGGGTTGGGTTAGAGGACCTCACAACACTGTTCAAATGAAACTTGTGTATTATAACGACCACACTCAAATTCTCTTCTAAAATCTCTTCAAAAATCTTCTTTTAAAATGTCTCTATCTGTTTCGCCGAAATAGTTCCATAACCTGTCTAAAACGGTTTCGCCCAAATAATCCCTAAACGTAAATTCAGCGTGTTCCTTTGTTATTGGCATCTCTGCGCTAACGCATTTCAAATTAATAAGAAACCTTTTCGCGCGCTAAAACAATTCATCGCTAAGATGTTTCTTGCCTAATTGTTTCCATGGCCTTTGGTTATTAATATCCTTTGGAGTTCGACCAGTAAAACTGTTCCCGAGGCAAAGACATTAATGATTTGGATCTATTCCTGGAGAAATGTTTCTAGGCGAAAATTTTAAAGTCTGACAGATGATGTCATTGATTGATTGATCTGTCAAGAAAGGGGAAATTAATTTGTTGTTTCTAAGGGGAATTATTGATTCACGATAGGTGAATTGAGGTCGACAGCACAGGTGTTCTGACTCGTGACAGCACCACGTGGTTTATGGTTTTCTCAGTAAGAAAGTTCCTGTTTTTTCAAATTCTCACTGACAAAAACCATAAAAACATACAAAAATGTGAGAAAGTTCCTGTTTTTCAAATTCTCACTGACAAAAACCATAAAAACAGACATAAATTATGTGAGAAAATTCCTGTTTTTCAAATTCACAGTGAGAAAACCATAAACCACGTGGTTCTCGTGCCAATATATGGTGTTAAAAAAAAGTTGTAGGTGGCAGCAGGGGTGCCACATGGGGCCTCCTGACCCCTCTCTACTATTTACAGTGTTCGTATGAAGCGACAAAAAATTAATTATTACGTATTAAATATTCAGTCATATCAAATATTAAGTTTAATTCTATTAGCATTAGGTCAGCTCCTATAGGTTTGGAATAAAATATTGTTAATATTTTTTTTGGGGGGAGGGGGGGTACAAAGAGGGCCAGGGGTCAGCTCCCATAAGTATCGGAATAAAACAGCATTAATAATTTTAGTAAGGTGTGCGGGGGGGGGGGGGGAGGTTCGGGCCATGGAGGGCCAGGGGTCAGCTCCCATAAGTTTCGGAATAAAATATCGATTATAATTTTATGAGGGGCTGGAGGGGGTCGGGACATGGTAGACCAGGGGTCAACTCCCATAGGTTTTGAATAAAATATTGTTGATATTTTTTGTGGGGGGGGGGGTCCACCATAGAGGGCCATGGGTCAGATCGCGTAAGTTTTGGAATAAAACATTAGTAATAATTTTTTTTTTTGGGGGGGGGGGCATGGAGAGCCAAGATCAGCTCACATAAGTTTTGGAATAAAATATCTTTAATAATCTCTTTTTTGGGGAGGGGGGCGGCCAAAGAGGGCCAGGAGTCAGATCGCGTAATTTTCGGAATAAAACATTAGTAGTAACTTTTTTTTGGGGGGGGGGAATGGAGGGCCAAGGCCAGCTCCCATAAGTTTTGGAACAAAATATCGTTAATAATCTCTTTTTTGTGGGGGGAGGGGGGTCCGGCCATAGGGGTCCAGGGGTCAGGTCAAGTAGCCTAAGTTTTGGAATAAAACATCAGTCATATTTTTTTGGGAGGGTGTCAGGCCATGAAGGGCCAAGGGTCAGCTCCCATAATTTTTTGAATAAAATGTTGTTAGCGAGTCGTTTTTTAGGGGGATCGGGAAATGGAGGGTCACGGGTCGGTTCCCTTAAGTTTTGGAATAAAATATCATTAATAGTTTTGTTTGAAGGGGGGACAGGAGATTTGGCCATGGAGGGCTAGGGGTCAGTCCCCATAATTTTTGGAATAAAATATCGTTAATAAGTTGTTGTCTGTTCGGGTGGGGGATAATGGAGGGCCAGGGATCAGCTCCTATAAATTTTTGAATAAACTATCTCTAATAAGTTTTTTCGGGGCGAGGGGGAGGGGGTTGTGCCATGGATGGAGGGCCAGGGGCAGCTCCCTTAAGTTTGGAAATAAAATATCGCTAAAAGTTTTTTTAGTGGGAGAAGGGATGGGTCGCACTTGTCTGATCTTTGAACTATCTTAAGAACTATATGCCTCCGGGGCATAACTTACAACACCTGCCTCCAAGTTCTGAGGGGTCGTATCAATCTCAGAATTTTGTTATTTGATCTTTTAACTATCTTTAACAAAATGGTTTTCTTGAAATTTTCATCGGAAGCATTTGGGGAAAAAAGGACTTTGGGGTCTAGTTGCCCTGTGATAACTTCCAATTTACAATCAAATGACGCATTGAAGCCTTATGGTCTTTATTATAGGGAGGCACCGCTATAGCGTTGCTTCTGAAACAGATTTCCAAAAACCAGACGTCCAAAAGGTATCATAAATTTTGCTTTGAGGTGTTGCAGTCTCTAGGGACAAGTGTGGCAAGTGGTGTGGCATGTTTGGTTTATAATACTTCAAATTCTAATATTTAAAGGCGCTAAAATTTAACAAAAAAGTTAATAAATTCTTTTGAAAGGTATAAAATTGACATTTATAATATCACTAACTGTGTTGCGGGAGCAACACTGAGGTATTGTCCCGTTTTTTCCTTAAGCTATTGATTTCAGCAGCGAAACTTTTTGAAGCGGTATTTTGCAAGAATTTTTAATCTGTTTTGACTTGAAAACCAAAGCAGGCCTAGGGTTTCTTTAAGATGTCACAAGCACCAAGATTTAAATTTAGCATTATTAGGAAGCAAAAAGCAGGCCAAGAGCCCTTCCAAGGTCCCCTCCCAATTTCCCTCTCCGACCATTTTCTTTAGCAAAAAGGCAGAAATGTTGCACTTTCTTAAGGTCTGATCCATGCAATAATTTGCATTAAATGTACAATTACAGGCATCAGCGGGTTGGCGGCCCCTCCAAATTCCCTGCTCCCATCCTCTTTAACTAGCCTCTTTGGTTGGCATACTGCAATCTGGACAGGATTTACGCTATTTTTTAACCTAGTTAGTAGAAGGCTATCTTATAGCCCCAAGAGTACAATACCCCTTCGAATCCCGATCCGTACACTTTTTTTTAAAACTCCCACGAGTACACCATATATGGGCATACACGTCCCTAGGGAGAACACGTGGTTAATGGGGTCAATGATCTAAATTTCCAAGGTCGATATTGTTGTTGTTGTAAGTGCACGCTCTCAGCGAATGTCAAGGTCAATTTATTTGTTTTTGTTGTTGTAAGTGCACGCTCTCAGCAAATGCTATGAGTTTCCAGAAATAGAAAACAGCATTTGTTGTTGTTTTCGACATGTACATGCTCTAGGCAAATCTTATGATCCAGAAATAGTATTTGTTATTGTTGCTCGAGCCAAATCTTATGAGTTTCCCGGAAACAGTTAGATCACGTGTTTCCTTCTCAGCCAATCAGCGAGTCGGTTACATCCCCCTTCTCAACCAATCAGAGGGCTTGTTACATATGGTTTTCCCCGTTACATAACAATTCGCCCTTGAGATTTCGTATATAACTGACATGCAATGTGATTAAATTATCAGAAAGTATTTTGACACAGTGCAATCAACTAGAATGGATAGAACAATTAACATAATTGATGAGCTTG
Organism: Artemia sp. Qi Xiang Cuo; assembly: GCF_049724085.1. NCBI lineage: Eukaryota > Metazoa > Arthropoda > Branchiopoda > Anostraca > Artemiidae > Artemia > Artemia sp. Qi Xiang Cuo. The sequence goes on from NC_142804.1 coordinate 16,193,688, forward strand.
AGGCCTTGGCAGCCGCAATTAGCAATGTAAGTGCATTTTTATTTTCAAACGAATTTTCCTTGGACATCCTCCAGTATATTCAGCTAAAACGTAAGTATATTCCTTATATTTACGTAAATATATTCCGTAAATATATCCCCGTAAATATATTCCCAAACTAGGCCGGCTTTTGAACGGCTCAGTGAGCCGTAATTCTCAGATTCAAAAGGATGCGATATCTTTCGGTGGGGGGAGGGGATATTTTTCCATGTCGTGTCTCCGGGATATTGTCCGTGGGTGCTATTTGCCTCGGGCTGTTTTTTCTGGGGGTGGGGTAAATATCAGCTATCGTAAAAGGATATGGAAAGATAAAAAATACCGTTAATACTTTAAATGCATCAAACAAGGCATGCTCAATGCAGATTAAAACCAGAAAAGCACAGAAACGCCTAAAAATAAGAAATTAGGCTGACTTATATAGGCTGAATTTTGAACGGCTCAGTGAGCCGTAATTCTTCTTTCTCAGATTCAAAAAAAGGATGCAATTAGTATATTTCACGAAATGTTCTTAAGTTGTGCTTTCTTAGTGATAAATGCTTTTCTAGACAAAATATGGTTAGGTTATGAGTACTAATTTTCCTTCTGTGAAAAAGTGGGAAATTGTTTTGATACTAATTTTTTTCTCTTCTTTTAAGGCCAATTGTGAAGAATGTATTGTCTCCCCTCCATCTAAGAGAGCAAGAGGGGGTGAGGCAGCCCCAATGCAGCCTGGCAGAAAACTAAAGAGAGAGTGGGTGGATAACTAAAATGCCGAAGATACGCAAGATGATGAAATAGATAGCCCGCCACCCCCTTATCATGAAATTTCGGGAGTTTTAGGAGCTGTCCCGCCTCTACAAGATCATGAAGTTGACCTTCAACACGCACTACCCGGGCCATCTGGTACCCAAGTGCAGTCGGGATATAAAAATGTAAGCATTTTTACCTCTAGTTATAGAAATAAATATCTATTTCTTCCATTGTTTTTTTAGTCTTTTCTTTTTCACTATTTTTCAACACTATAAAAGTTTGTGTCAGAGATATTAAAAAAATGTTATTTTCTCTATAATCCCAAACCCTTTGTTTTAAATTTCTCTGCTCCCCCCCTCCCCCAGGGATATCTAAATATAATGTAATTTTTTGCATGTCAAAGAAATAGCGCTTTTTCTAATCTTTCCAATTTTACATTGTAGACATCTTCGCTTTCTCATAATAATATTTTTAGCTAATTTTCTAGTTTACTGTTAGAGAACCTTTTTATCTCAAAATGCTATTTTTGCTAGAATATTATAGTTTTAAGTGGCCTAGAAGTAAACCTTTTATTTCATCACAGTAAAATTATGTCAGAGATATTAAAGGACATTGTTCACCCTTTTAAATTAGGTCACTGTTATCGCATACATTCAGCAGTCTGCTGAATCGGCTCGTAGTGAAGTCGAAAAGGGATACTATATCCCGGACATAATTTCCTCATTGAAAACTGCCTTTGCGTTATAAACTGCCTTTTTATTTAAACACAATTTTCTATGAGGAGGCTATCAAGTAAAGACCACGGTTTTTTAGAAAGCTTATTAGTTTCTACCCATTTCTGCAATATTTTCGATTTTCGCTTTTTTTTCAACACTGTAAAATTAAAATTTAATAGATTTTAAAATATGCTTTAAACCCACTCAATTTGTGTTGGACAGAGATTATAGCATTGCAATCTCTTACACATAGGCCTAATTCTAATTTGCGTATCGATTGTCTAGATCAACTTTCCATTATTTTGATGGAGAGACATTCCTGAATAAGGATTAACGGTTCTCGAATTTAATTTTACTGTTTTCCAGAGAATATGCTTGGAAACAGAACAGATACGAGATTAAACATAATCTAGGCTCATTTGCAGTCCTAGACAACCAGTACGGGAAGTAGACGAAACGACTTATGCCGCCTAACAATATTTTCTTTTGGACATTATGTAAATGGCCGGGAGCCGCGGAGCCCGGAATGCGCCGATGGGTCCGGGAAGCGCTGTGGGGCAAGGTTAGGGAAGCGCCGGGGGAAGCGCCGCGGGAAGCACTGCGGGAAGTGCCGCGATGGCCGGCTCGGAGGGGGAGCGTTAAATATTGGAAATTGGGGGTGGAGTTGTTTGAACAAAATCAGATTTTGTTCTATGTAAAGTGTTTTAGATTTTCGTTAAGCAGAATATCGATAGAGTAAACCAAATGTTATTAAGCAATAATTCAAATTTTAACAGTAGGGATGATTTTAACACTTTGAAAATAAGTTATTTTTCATTTATAGGTTAGAGGACCTTTTGTCAAATATTCATAATAACCCTCATTAGCTGGTGAAGGAGAGGAGGCCAATTTTGATTCTAAGAACACTTAAATATCGGGCTATAGCATTTTACATGAAAATGACCTACCTGACAATAGAGATTAGTATTTAAATGATTTTCTTTTAAAAGTAGATAATAGCGTAGTTGAGCTGATAGATTTGAGCCCAAATACACTACAGCTTTTGGAGGATTTTATAGGCGAATTAACTGGGAACCCTTCTCCTCCTCCTCCTCCAGCCTCCGATACCCTAACGAGTCCACTTCAAACAACTGAAGTGGAGCATTCGCCAGATATTGTTGACCAACTTGGGGGTGGGTATAATATACACGAGGGGGAGGGGGGTACAACTCTCCCCGATTTTCAATTGACCAACAGAATTTTAAATGCAATAGTTGTTTACACTGCGACGTTTGGTGACCCCTTTAATTCACTAATGGGGGGAAAATTTGTTTTTGACCCAGTAGAAATTGTGCATGCCTATGTAGATAAAATTCGTGCACTTCTGGAGAATCAAATTCAATTGTGGGGGAGGGAATCAATTAAGGTCTCCATTGTTTTAAAAGTGTTCTATTTAAATGAGGGGAAAAGTGAAGTTTATTATCATTATGTACATTCCGAGATGCGTTTGGTTTATTCGAATTTGGAAAATTTTGAGGGAGCTTTCATAGATTGGGTAGATCAAATTATTGCGCATCTCGAGAACTTTAATGAAAACGGTAGTGGGTCTCTAGTTCTTTTTGTTGAAAATGTAAGTATGAATATATGTAAATTTAAGAAAGATTTTATTTTAAGAGGGGGGGCAGGTGGGCCAAGAGCAGTAGTTTCAAATTATAGTCCAGAACTGGAAGGTTGTCGCGGGGTCCAGCGGATTCGTTTTGAAACAGGTCAAAAGTGTTTCAAATACGCTTTCCTCAAATTAGCCTTTCAGCCTCTAGCAGATGACGCTTCCAAGACGAACTTAGACGTTTGGGCTGTACATGAAAAAGACGGGTCCAATTTTCCCATTGTAAATTTTTCGTGCTTAGAAGGAAAAAACCCAGTAACGCTACGATCTATTGACATTTTTGAAAGGGCTAATGCCCATTTAAATATCGGCGTTACTGTGGTATAGTATGAAACTGAATTTTAAGATGGGGTTCGTTTAAAAAAGAAGGGGGTGGTCTTCCCTGTAAGGGGACCGTCAATTGATTTGGTTAGACACTGGGTTTGGTTACTATACACACCACCTAGTGACCCTGCCCATTCAATGGGCCATTTTAATCTGATTACAGACATTAGTAGAGTTCTGAGGGAGAGTAAGAATAAGGGGGTGCGTTTCTACTGTCCAACATGCCTCTCTAGATTTTGGACTGAACTAAAGCTACGGAATCACATGAAGCATTTTATACGGCACGGAATCCAGACAGTGGAAACAGTTTCAGAGGATAGGTCCATTCTACGTTTTTAAAATTTTCAGAATATACTTCTCCAGTGTAACAAAATCTCCTTAGACTGTGATGATAATCTGATGGAAATGAATCACTCTCAATTTCCAAACTAAGTCAAAGAACATCAGGCTATTGCAGTGTCCTATGCTCACGCGCAAAGAGACAGTTCTAACACCATGCGGTTGTTAGAAATAGTAGAAACATTGGATGAGGGGCCCGAGTGCATGGTCAAGGCACTGACTAAACTGATTGGCACGGCTAATGGTGCTATTTCTCGTTTGAGAAATACCAATTATCCAATGGTGTTGTCCGCAGAGGATCGTCTCGCGATTAAAAATCAAAAAATATGTTGGGTTTGTAAGGGGGAGTTTGCAGAGGAGGGGGATAAGGAGACTAAAGGGAAAAGAGGGGGGAGAGACAAAGGCAGATACCCGACTCATGGGTGGCAGGCACGAGAATCGGGGGGTAGTAATTTTAGAGGGGGAGCGCATAAATCGTGTGATTTAAATGTTAGCCAAAAGTTTTTTATCCCTGTTTTTATTCACAACTCTAATTATGACTTAAAATTTATTTTACCGGCACTGGCACGTATGCACAGAGAGGGAGGGGGAGTAGATTGTCCATGGGTAAATAGTTCATTTACCTATAACATAATTCCCAAATCGGCCGAGAAGTTATTGCTTCTCGAACTGAAATGGCAGGCAGTGGATACTGGGCATACGTGGTGGAATAAAATCAGGTTTCTAGATTCCTTTAGATTTTTCCCCAAGGCACAGAGTCAATTGATTCAAGTGCAAAAAAGGGACAATTTTGATAGCTTTCCCTTGCTTAAACAGCACTTTCCAGACGGTGAAATGTATGATCTGTTGACCTGCAAAAGTATATACGCATACGACTATTACTGTTCTGTCGCACGCTTAAGTGAGGTAAAACTACCTCCAATTGAAGCTTTTTACAATTCACAGACCAACAGTGAATGCACAGCCGAGGAGTATGAGTTTGCCAAGAAGGTGTGGTCCAAGGGGGATTGTAAAAATGGGTGGGATTATTGTAGAATGTACTTGGCCAGTGACGTTCTAACTCTGTTGGATATAGTCTGTAAGAACACAGACCAAATCTATTCAGAATTCGGGTTAGATATAGGCTATTATTTTGCCACACCCCATTTAGTGATGGATTTAATTTTAAAAATTAGCAGGGAGGAAATAGGCCTAATCACCGATGTAGATCAGCACTTTTTTGTAGAGCGTTCAATGAGGGGAGGGTATGTTTTTCATGGGGACCGCGTCTTATCAACCGATCCGAGCGGACAAAACAGCACCGGTGCAAAGTCAAATGCAGTGTTCTTGGACATGAACTCGTTGTACCCCTCGGCAATGTCCCACTACTCTTTGCCGTGTGGGAACTATCAATGGCTTGAGAATCCTTGTGAGTTCCCCAACATTACCACCGTCGAGGACAATGGGCCACAAGAATGGTTCTTTGAAGTTGACGGTCACATTCCGCTGGCGCTTCACGACTCCGTCAAAGATTTTGTCTTTCCCTGTATCAATCGGCCCGTGAGCAGGGACTCGCTGAGCCCCTACAATCGATCAATGGTTGAGGATATGGAGATGCACTGGACTCCCTCTAAACAGAAACTGATTGCTGAGCTGAACCCTCAAGAGAATGTCGTTGTTCACCATGTGCTTTTGCACTGGATGGGGAGCAATGGTTTCAAGATCCCGAAAATACATAGGGTCCTGCAGTTCAATCAGCGACCATATTTGAAAACGTTTATCGACACTTTTGTCGATAAACGCTCTAGGGCAAACTCAAAGGTGGAGAAGGAAATGTACAAGCTCATCCTAAATTCAGCGTTTGGCAAAATGTGTGAAAGCGTTCGTAATAGATCTCGCTGCGACGTCGTGACTGACCCTCTAGAGTATGCACGAATTATTACCGACCCCAATTTTACATCGTTCACGAGCATAGAGACAGGCATGGTTCTTCTACACAGGCGAAAGCGAAATGTGGTACTGAACAAGAATATAGCAGGCGGTAGTTCAGTACAGGAAATTTCAAAAAAGCTCATGTTGTCGTTCTTTTACAATGTGTGCAAGGTGCAATGGCCACGGGATGGGGAGGTTCAAGTTTACTATGGTGATACAGATTCTCTGCTGTTAAAGGTAAATGGGACTGAAGATTTATTGGGTGATTTAGAAAAGGGGGAACACATCAGCTCGCGGATGGATTTCACCAACTGGAATCCATCACTCTACCCCGAGTTGGTGAAACGTCAAGCCCCCAACCAACTACTAATGTTAAAATCAGAGACGGGGAGTGATTTGATATCCAAGGGGGCGTTCCCGGGCCCCAAAGTTTATTGCGTTGAAACTCATAGTGGGGATGAAAAGAAGGCGTGTAAAGGGGTGCCTACACATTTTGTAAAGAGCAATTTCAACATGAGCGTGTACAGAGACTGTGTAGAAAGTAGCCTAGTGCCGAGAGCACAAGTGCTTGCAATTTGCTCTCTACAGTATAGAAATTATACTGTGAGAGTGGAAAAGAATGCAATGTGGTGTATATATGACAAAGTCTATGTGCTCGAGAATGGTGTGACTGTCTTGCCTCATGGCCACTACCGTATTTCAGGCCGAGTTGAATGCATTGACTATCGCAATCAACTTGGTCTGGATAAATTAACCTAATCTGACTAACCAACTAACCACTAACCACCACCCAACCTGTTCATAAATTAACTAACCTGACAATCTAACCACCTTAACTCAACCTCATCTAACCCAATCTAACCATCACTAACCCAACCACTAACCTGCAGTAGCAGTGACAACTATTGTTTTTCGCCCCGCGGCTCCCGGGGGATGGGGGTCCCGGCCCGCGGCCGCCCAGGGGGGGGGGGTCCCTCCCGTGGCCGCCCGGGGGGGGGGGTCCCGCCTTTAAATTCACTGTAATGTTCAACTGTGCTAGTTCCATGTGTATTTTCAAGTGTTTTCTGTTTTGTTGTTGTTGTTGTATAGAAAAGTGTTTTTTTTTTTTTGTTTAGAAAATTGTTTAAAGAAAATAATTGCTTTAAAAGATGTTGTTGTTGTACAGAAAAGTGTTGATGATGGACAAAAAGTGTTTTTAAATACAATAAGTGCTGATGATGGACAAAAGTGTTTTTTTTATTGTGCATAGAGTGTTATCATTGCCGAGTTCATGTTGAACAAATAGAGTTTTCATGTTGACCATGAAATTTTGTCAACTGTTCTTGTTGAACAAGTGTTATTTTTATCCTTGTAGTTCATGTTGAACAAATATTTGTTTTCATGCAGTACCGAAATAAATATTGCCATGAAATATTGTTTTTTGTTGTTGTTCTTGAATAGATAGATCTATGGGGAAAATTATTACTTATTCATTGGACACGTATGATTTACAGTTAGTTGTAGACCAACTGTTGTCAACAGCAGCAGTATGTATCAATTTAAAACACCCTTCAGATCGTTTCTGTGTGGTCCCTCAATGTCGGAGAAAACAACACTTTTAGCTAAAATAATTCAAAATTGCGATAAAATATTTTTGGAGAAGCCGAAAAAAATCTACTATTGCTGTAGTATTTGGCAGGAGTCCTATGATAAAATAAAAGCTATTGCCACAACCATACCAATACAATTCATACGGGGACTTGATGTTTTCAATAGTATTGAATCGAACTCTTGGTTGATTATTGATGATTTGGCTGAATCCATTGAACAGTTCTCACAGGAAATGCTACAACTGTTCACTGTTCGCTCCCATCATGAACACATTTCCGTTACTCTGGTTATACACAATCTGTTTCATCAGAACAAATGTATGCGAACCCTTGCTTTCAATTGCACCGTCTATATTATCTATCGAGCTGTTCGTGATTCTAGCTCGCTCATAACTCTCAATAAACAGATATACCCCGGCGCTCCAAAATTTCTGTTGTCAGCGTACACTCAGGCGACTAGCAAGCCCTACGGTTACGTTTTGCTGGATCTTAATCAGAGCAGGCCCGAGGATCTTCGTGTAGTCACCGACATTTTCGACAATGAAATTAAAGTATATCTTCCGGTGAACAGTAGAAAAGGCTATTAGTTGCCATTATGACACTGAAGAAACTACACGAACAACGGCATTTATTTTCCGTTTTAAGCACTTCAAAACCTCCGCTTAGGAAGGCTATACTCAAACATGGGGTTGACAATGATTTCATTAATCTAATATCTGAACTTTGTTTAAATTTAACTGAGGGCAATGTTCAACTGCCAGAAGGTGTTAGACAACAGACAAAGCAACATCGTTCCACTGTACGCGCCTTGGCTTGTAAAAACAAGGGAAAAAAATTTAAAAGAAAACGGCTCCTTCAAGCAGGCGGTAGCTTTTTCACACTTTTACTGCCAATAATTGCAGGACTTGTAAACAGTTTTCTCTAGAGAATGGCAAAACCCTGGGAGTGATTTCCCAATAGGTTTCATGTTGATTTAGTGAGATTAGTGCAATACTCTCAGCCAATGGATCGGTAAATGTAAACTCTAAACGCACAGTCGCAGTACGTACTATACTCATATCCTTTGTGCCAGACAAATCCAGTACAATGATACCATGTGTTTTAGCAAACATATCTTCGGTTATACCATTTTCAAATAGTTGTGAGTCATGATCTAGGGTTTGCATGGTCATCTCGTACAATGTTCTATAGGATCTATCAAAAGATAGATTGTAGAGTGGGATACCGTTTACTTTGCACACAAGAGATGAAAGTCCAAACATCTCAAATTTATGTGGGCATTCAGTCCATGATCCTATTGCACTGGCGCTTTTTACAAATGCCAACGCAAGTTTTGACGGAATTTCACCATTGATAAAGGATGAATCGGTGAAGGTGCGTGAGCCCATTGCAATATGACGTTGATTGGTGATTGTATGAGGAACAAGTAGTTTAATATTGTTGCCATTGGCTCTCAGTTTTTCCACGGCCAATGCAACAGAACTCATGACCTGTTGTTTGCGTACATGTAGTATTGCTGAGGTGAGGGAGAGACTTGCATCAGAATTGACAGCAAGTTCTTTTCTCAATATGACATTGGAGGGTGCAAGCGTGCGTTTTATATCAACTCTAACATTGGGCGGCATCCATTGGGGTATATTAAATATTTTATGATATATTTTTCCAACTAGATGTAATTCACTAGTTGTAGCATTTTTAAGTGCATCTGTACTATCAGTATTAGTAATATATTTATATACATTGGAGGTGCCTCTCAATTCCTTGTATGACTTGGGTGTCATCAGCATGAATTGCATATAGCTTGTATAATTTGAGAGATTGTTGCTTGTGCTCACCAGCGTGCCATTGATGTAGCTTAAAACAACAGAGCCCCCTCAAACCCCGTGAAGTCATTTTAAAAGGTATAACAATTATTTATTTAACAGAAATCCTCGCCTTCAATTGAACAGAAAAAATATAAGAATTATTTATTTAACAGAAATTCTCGCTTTTTTGAACGAACACCATGTAAAGAAAAGATCACACTGGCTTAAAACAACAGAGTCCTTCAAACGGAACTTTGAAAATCAAGAGAATGTAAAAGTTACAAGGTAAACCCCGGCCCCTTTGGGAGCCTAGAGAACCTTTGAGGACCGGGGGTTCCTTTGGGGTTGGGGGGGGGGGATCGGAGCCCTTTGGGGCTGTGGTAAGGGACCTCACGGCTAAACCACGACAAAGCACTACTCTCGTGGAACTCAATTCCCATTTAACTCAACCCCCGTGCAACTGAATCCCCCTTGTAACTGAACCCCTGTATAACCGAAACCTCCCGTGCAACTGTATCCCCTTTAGCTGAACCTTCGTGCAACTCAACCCTCCATGCAACCCATCCCCCTCAAAACACTTTTTAGCCATTTCTTTTTAAATTGACAATACTTTTCAAACGTTACTTATGTATTATACAGACCACATCGGTGAGGTAAAGCTAGGTCAATTCACAATGTCATGCTATCGTTACTTTTCAATTAAGCTATTGAATACCTTCTAGCAATGTCTCTTGTAAGCGTCAAATCTATTAAGTATCCGAGTATATTCTTTGTATTGTTGATGCAAGCATCCCATTCTTTAATTACCCGTGAGGCATTCTTAACCATCGCAATACCTTTACGCAAATATCTTTTCGCAAAAAATTCGCAAATCTCGTAAACTAAAGAAGTAATTACCCTTTTTCAAAAACATTAGTCCTTCTATTAATGAACCCATGAAACGAAACCAGTCTGATAGCATCACGCAATCTCGCTCCTAGTTCCAAAAATAGAATGCATGTAGCGTTCGTAGCAATAGGTTTAAAAACCTATTAGCCAAGTTTAAAAAAAAAAAAAAAAAACTACTAATCAACTTACAGATGAATGACCACGGATTTAACCTAAAAAAAACAACTTGTATATCATGAACTAGAAATCTATGTCAGAAAAACTTGTCCTTAAATTGCGTAAATCTCTATATGTCTACGCAAAATCCATATGATATTTCAAATTGCTATATGTCTACGCAAATTCATTATTAGCATTCTACTTAAAGCTGCGGCGTCTAAAAGTGAAAATGCGCTGAAAGCTAAATTTGTATGGTGAAAATGCGCCGAATGAACGATTATCCCTTCAAAATTGTGCTGATTGAAAAAGTTCATTGCACAGCCACATAAAAAACGCCAAAATGGCGCAAATGAGTCGCATCTGGCCACTCTGCCTTCATTACAAAGAGTGACGTATAAAGCAAGAATCGCAAAGTTTGTTCATCCTCAGGGACGTGGTTAAACACTTGTGCTATTTGGTCTACCTTTTATTCGTTTTTTATCAGTAGTGGATCTAGGGGAGGGGCGAGGAGGGCACCCCCCTAAAGTAGTGTAATTTACTTAATTAAGACAAGTTTGCCTTAATTAAACTTGTTCCTAACGCAACGAATCAACCTATTTTGCCCCCCCTAAAAATCCTGGACCCGCGCTTGCTTTTGATACATCTTAAGGATAGACAAAGAATCACTAGATTTTACCATAAATTACACAGGAAACAATTAATAGATGTCATACTTGGAGTCAAAGTAATAAATTAGCTTTTATATGGTACATTAGAAAAAATCAAATAAATGAATAAGGAACAACATTGATTGGGTGTCGGGAAGTAGAGGATAAAGTTAGTTTTAAGAACATAGCGTATTTTGATACCGCCTTTAAGGAAGTTTTAAGGGTTAAAAAAATTTGGCGTTTAATCTATAGTGAAGAAACAAACAGTTTTGAAGTGAAACTTTTGACGGAAATACGTTTGTTTTAAACCTTCACAGTGCCCTGGCAATGCAAGTCTAAATTTAGGTAGAATACAAATCAAATCATTTTGAGAACAGAATTATATATTGAGACCCATATTTAAATGAATCTTTGATAAAAAAAAATAATGAATGCGAAATTATGTCTTGTTCTAACACACACAATCACCACTCTCAATGGACAAACGACCAGTTTTTTTTTTTTTTTTTTTTTTTTTTTTTTTTTTTTTTTTTTTATTATTATTATTATTAATAAAAAAAACAGATTGCATACAATACGTTTTTAGATCCCAAAAGATTGAAGATTACCGACACTTAAATACCTTACAAGCTTCGGTACCGATTTTAAAATCTATACCAAAATTTTTGTCATTCCTAATTTGTTTTAATTAGTGCAATGTTTGGAAAAGATAATTAGTTAAGGTAAAAGATAATGGGAAAAGATAAAATTTTCTGCTTAATGTGTTTATGTAAAGCTTAATAATTAATGTTTATTTCTTTTGAGTGGTAGATAAGTCTAAATTCGATAAAGCGTATGTATTCCGGATCTGGAGTGCATGGTCAATATATATAGAAAATATATATAGAAAATATATATAGAAAATCAATATATATAGAAAAACAGTTACATCGGAGACTTTTGTTTTTTACTTTTGAATTTCAAGCATGTAAATTTAGATCTTTCCTAAGGCTAAAGCAGAGAAACAACGCTTTTTGTGGATAATAAGGAATTGGAAAGGGGATAACCTCCCCCCCCCCCCAGAACTAACACCTTTAGAAAAGACTTCTCGACATTTTAAAGGCTTATGATTAATCAAAACTATGCTAAACGTATAACTTATTGATATTTTCTGAGGAAATTACATACTTTAATTTAAATTTGAAGCTGCCATTAGAAATCCCATTTAAAAAAAAGACAATAATGATATTTGATCCCAGGCTTTCATTGATCACAAGTGCTGTGTCTAGTTTTATAGTACGACTAGGTCAGCGAATATTTTATTAATATTTTTTTCTTTCAATAATCTGACTCAAAGCATTAGTTAAAATTATCTTCAATACTTCTCGTATTAAAAATATACTGTAAAATTTAAACGCTCGAATTATTGGAGAGCTAATGATGTACTTTCCTCTTTGTAATGCCAGGTAGCAAAGGGAATCATTAAATCAAAGAGACACATTCCTGGCAATCAGTCTCCAAATTTTCCTAGTGGTAAGAAGCCAAACATTTTGCAGTCAAAAAAAAAAAAAAAAAAAATTAGCCTCTTTTGATTGATTTTAGTTATTAATTTTTTGGTTTAAAGCAGTTCTTTTCTTTAAGTAATTAAAAAACTTTTCCCACCAAATAAGTTTTTCAAAGAAAACTAAAGAACTCCATTAAACAAACAATGAACAAAAATAAAATCACATAATCTACCAAGCGTGAAACGCCACAAAACAGCATCCATAAATAAATGAAACCCAATACGAACAGAAATTACAATAAATAACCGAGTCAAACTAAAAAAAACGAGCAGAAATTAACATAAGTTGGGCTCAAAACCCCTATGCCTTACCAAAGCCAGAACATAATTTGCACTTTACTGAAAAAAATATGATTGTTTTTACTCTTATAACTTTAATAAATCAAGTAATATTAACATTTTGATTAATAAATATCAGTATATGGATATTAAACTGACAATGCACATTCATTTGCATTTTTTTTCAGTAAAGTGGAAATAAGTTTTACGACAACTCTATCTATAAAACCTTATGTGCCCCCAGGGCATAACTTACAACTTTTTCCCTGGGGGCTCTGGGGGGTTTTTCATCCTTAAATACATAATTTCCAGAACTTTCAACTATATTGAACAAAATGGCTATCTCTAAACTTTGATTGAATGTTTTTGGAGAAATGGTGGGAGTGAGAGGGGGGTTAATTACTCTCCACTCATTTTCGACTATTAGAAAGGGCAATTTCAAATTCCAATCAAATGAGCCCTTTTTAAACTTTCTACACTAACTTTCTATATTAATCTTATATGGCCCCAGGGCATAACTTACAACCCTTGCTTTGTGGGCTAATATCATCCCATAAATGGCAATTTCAATTTCCAATCAAATGAGCCCTTTTTAAAATTTATACACTAACTTTCTATACAAACCTTATAACCCTTGCACTGAGGGCTCTGAGGGGGCTATCATCGTAGAAGACCTAATTTCCAAAACCTTCAACTAAGTTGAACAAAATAGATATTTCAAAATTTTGATTGGATGTTTTTGGGAAAATGGTGGGTGTGAGAGGGGGGCTAGTGACCCTTCAATCACTTTTGACTATTGAAAAGTGCACTTACCGTTTCAATTTCTATTTGAATGAACCCTTTTTGAAGTTTCTACAGCATTGATTTCTATACAAACCTTATATGCCCCCAGGGCATAACTTACAACCTTTGCCCTGAAGGTTGTGGGTGGGGGGGTTGTCATCCTTAAAGACCCAATTTCCAAAACTTTCAACTACGTTGAACAAAATGGCTATCTAAAAATTTTGATTGGATGTGTCTGGGGAAAAAAAGGGCGTGAGAGGTGGGTTCGTTGCCCTCAAATCACTTTCGACTATTAAAAAGGGCTCTAACCCTTTGAATTTTCAATCAAATAACCCTTTTTCAAGTTTCTACGACAAAGATTTCAATAAAAATCTTATATGCCCCCAGGGCATAACTTATAACCCTTGCCCTGAAGACTATGGGGGAAGTGTCCTGCTCAAAGGTATAATTTCCTGAACTTTAAACTGCATGGAACAGAATGGTCATCTCAAAATTGTAATTTGATGTGTTTGGGGAAATGGTGGGCATGGAAGGGCTGTTAGTTCCCTTCCAATCACTTTCGACTATTAAAAAGGGCACTAGCCATTTCAATTTCCAATCGAATGAGCCCTTTTGGAGTTTCTACGGGAATGCTTTCTATAAAAACCTTAGGTGCCCCCAGGGCATAACTTACAACCCTTGCCCTGAGGACTGCGGGGGGTTGTCATCCTCAAAGACCCAATTTCTAGAACTTAAAACTACGTTGAATGAAATGGCTATCTTAAATTTTCATTGGATGTGTTTGGGGAAAAGATGGGCGTGATAGGGGGGTTAGTTGCCCCCCCCCCCAATCACTTTCGACTATTAAAAAGGGAACTAGCCCTTTGAATTTCATATCGAATGAGCCTTTTTTGAAGTTTCTACTACATCGCCTTCTATAAAAACCTTATATGCCCCCAGGCAATAACTTAGAACCCTTGCCCTGAGGGCTGTGAGGGAGTGTCCTCCTCAAAGCATAATTTCTATGTGGAAATTAACTATGCTGAACAATTTGCTATCTCAACATATTGATTCGATGTGTTTGGGGGAATGATGGGCAGGGGGGGGGGGGGGGCTAGTTGCCTTCCCCCTCCAAGAGGGGGGGGGGCTAGTTTCGAGAAATGGTGGGCGTGGAAGGGGTGTTAGTTTCCTTCCAATCACTTTCGACTATTATAAAGGCCACAAGTCACTCCAATTTCCAATTGAATCAGCCCTTTTCGAAGTTCCTACGACAACTTCTTCGACCCGAAGTGCCCTGGTCTAAAGGACAAAAATAATAGATAAAACATTGTGCCAACATCGTTCTTACATGCCCCCAGGGCATAACTTAAAACCCTTTCCCTGAGGGTTGTGGGGGAGTGTCCTCCTCAAAAACATATTTTCTATCTGGAAATCAACTACGCTGAACAAAATGGCTATCTCAAAATTTTGATTGCATGTGTTTGGGGAAATGGTGGGCCTGGAAGGGGTGTTAGTTCGACTATTAAAAAGGGCACAAGCCACTCCAATTTCCAATCGAACGAGCCCTTTTCAAAGTTTTTACGACAACTCCTTCGATATGAAGTGCCCTGGTATGAAAAAATAATAATAATACATTGTGCCAACATCGTACTTTACTTAGGCAGCGCGATTGTGCTGCCTATGATAAAGAACATGTAAAGATGCTAAGATAACTATGTGGTAATTTGACATTCTCCCAGCTTGTCTGATGCTGGCCAACTTTGACATCAGGGCTATAAATAGCCGTTAGACATTCCCAACGGCGTAATGGATATTGTGCAGCATGTTCTAGGCAGTGCAGGGTCTAGAAAACATCAAAAAGGGCTATATATATATATATATATATATATATATATATATATATATATATATATATATATATATATATATATATATATATATATATATATATATATATATATATATATAGTATATGCGCTTATGTATGTGTCCGTGTGTGTGTGAGCGTGTGCCTAAAATGAACTTTTGTGAAGCGTTTGCTTCTAAGTAAAGCTTATAACATTTCACATTTATAATTGTCCATCCCGTGTTAAAAAATTAAAACTTACATTTTAAAGATTCCTAATCTCACTAGGGTGGTTAAATTCAGAAGAAACCAAGCAATATTTTATAGGCAAATATGGGATTATGTTTTAGATTGAGAAGCTATTTTTAAACAAATAAGATTTGTGAAGATTCCACGCAATTCTTGTTTTTTCTTAGCTGAGGTAATAGGAGGGTACCGGAAGTGAATTTTAATCCTCTGACAAGTTTAATGATCTTAGACCTTTGGCCCTGTAACTTGTTTGCAACTATATTCCCTTAATTAGACGAAAAAAAAAAAATCAACGACCACGAAGTAAAAACTGTAAGGCAGCCCTTTCCAATTATCCTAATACCTCAGTGGCATTCACTAGTTATTTCAATCCCTATCTCTATCCTAGAGATCTCACTTTAGAGGTTTTCCTTCCTCTTTATCTCTATCCCATTTCAGTGTCAAAACTGTCTTGCAGTCAGTCTCCAGGGCCTACCAGTTTTCAAATATATACTTTGTGATAAAACTTGGAGAAAAAATAATCGCGACTTAGTGGTAAAGAAACTGTTTAAGTTGTTTCAAATTGTTGAAAAGGGAGGGGGCAGTTAATGACAATCATATATGCCACGTCCTATAGATACAAAAACATAAGCCCCATGAACAATACTGCCTATTAAAATTGTTCTCAATAAAAATTACACACGCTGCCAAGCCATGGGAATGATGCTCTATTTTTGACCTCCTCCCATCCCAAGAAAAGTAAAGAATTCTACGCACTCTCGTTGGTTATGCAATGGCTAAAAAGACCTAAAAATAATATCTTCCCCACAGTTGAGACCCCTTAAATCAAAATAAAGGATATGACCCCCCAAGCTCTTATTTTGGGATAAGTTTGCAAGAAGTTGTTCGATGGAAGGGAGCTTCTGTAAAGGCCAGAAATTGACCTGTATAGAGTGTTTCATGGTGCGCTATTTTTAGCAGAGTACCCCTGCTATCGTCTCCGAGTGTATTGCTTGTTAGGGCCCCTTTTTCAACGTCGGGTCTAATTGCTAAAAAAAAAGCTGAATTCTTGTTTAACATATTTGCATTTCAAACGGGTCCTTTAACAAAAAGACCTTGCCTATTTCACGCAACACAAATAGTGCCCCAGTGACTTCAACACAAGACAAAATGCACAAACTTCCAAAGTATCCTTTGACAAAAAGATATTGCTTTTGTCACGCAACACAAATAGTTCGCTATTGACTTCGAGTCAACTTCTTAATTGATTTATTTTATTAATCAATGATCTACTTATAAATAAGGACGTCGTTGCCAAAATGACATCTGAGGAAAGGAACAACAGAGACGTCATTTTAGTCTTAATTTGCCCGGGGACATATTTATGAGCCAAGAATGTTCCAGCGAAGGGGGATGAAGCAAGACCACAGTAAAGCCGTTTTGTAAGTGTACTTGCAAGAGCATTTTCGGTACTTTCCCATTATGTGGGCCTCTACAAGGAAAGCAGTCACGAAAAACCCGAGGCATCCTCGACAAAAGCAAAGATTTGACGCTATCTGATGTTTTATAAACAAGTATTCAGGGGTTTCTCACTCTGGGAACTGTATTTAAACTGTTGATTTTTAGGGTCTAGGGGGGGGGGGGAGGTACCTAGGTGAGGTTACGCATTTAATATATGCTGTGCTTTACCCTCCACCCCGCTAATGTGCAAATATATAGCCCAAATTTGTTTCTAAACTATTATATATTCATCCTATTTTATTGTATTTCATTAGCATTAACCAAGCTTGATTTTTTAGAAAGGCCCAAATAATGGGAAAGTACCGCATTTTCTCTTTTTATAAATCTGTACTGGGTTTCAGAACTTAAAAGGAGTGGGGGTGGAAGGGGATTTTTCATGGCTCTTGCCATTCATCATATAT
This sequence comes from Artemia sp. Qi Xiang Cuo, assembly GCF_049724085.1. NCBI lineage: Eukaryota > Metazoa > Arthropoda > Branchiopoda > Anostraca > Artemiidae > Artemia > Artemia sp. Qi Xiang Cuo. The sequence continues at coordinate 16,211,059 of NC_142804.1, forward strand.
CATGCCCGAAAGAGATACTCAATTTTCAGTCTATGGAATTCAAATTATCGCCGCACCCTACTATACCCCTAAATCCACCGTATTATCCATTGAGCCGGCGAGCTTTTTCTTGTCTGTTTCAGTCGCAGAATGGCTTATTTATATGGTATACCGGTGTCTCCTGGGAAAATTTTCATTTTCCGTTTATGTATTTTAAGCTATTTTAGCTTTTTATTTTTTAGATAATTTTGTTAATGCCACCAAAAAAGACAAATGGTCCATGTTAATCGACAAATGGTCGATATTAATTTCAAAGAAAAATAGAGTTTATCAGATGAAATTAAAGAGCAAAGTTGAAACTTAAAACGAAAAAAAGAATTGCTTTGCAGTTCATGCAACGAACATCTGAAACACTGTTTCAAATGGAACGGCTTGTAATGTTTTTTGTGTTTGTATAATTTTCAAAATTAGCGCTTTACTGAAAACACAAAACCGACGTAATGAAACAGCATTGGGAACAGAAAAATCCTTAAATAGCCTACAGAAGACCAAAGGCAAATTTATAAACTCTCAGTAGTCTTTTACCACCCATGAAATCAATGAATTTTATTATACAATTTAAATTCCCAAACGAAATTCAAGCAAGCTGATTTTTCAGTAAAGCGCAAATTTTTTTTTAAGAATTCTACATATAGAGGGAAATATCACGAGAGGCATCTTACTTGAAACAGTTTTATATATATATGTTGCATAGACTGTGGAGCATTAATTTTTGATCACTTAACGTTTCAACTTCGCTCTTTACTTTTATCGGAAAAACACTGTTTTTTCAATATTAATTTTTTTTGGTTTTAGGTTTTAAAAATGTGGACAATAGATTTTACAAAAAGAACTTTGTCCAACTTAAGCAAAAAACTCTAGACTAAAACTTGATTTTTTGTTAAAAATAGGGCGTTAAATTTATGTTTTACTTTGCATTTTCTTAGTCTTGGCCTTAAAAAGTTTACAACTATGTCACATAAAGAGTCCAAGTCTTTAACATCTTAAAGTCCGGACTGACTACTCCCTCTCAATTTATTAACAATTTAACATGCCAATGCAATATTTTAAAATATGTTTTTATAACACTGGACGTGAATACAGAAAAACCCAAATTTTGGATACCTCTAGTAGTAGGTAGACTAAAACACAGATTTCCGATCAAATACATAACTAAATAGAAAATGTATAAAATAAGTTCTTCTGGAATTATACAGGTACAAACCTTGGAAGAAGGCGGACAATTCTTTCGGGGAAATCGAAAAATGAAGAAATTGTATTCCCGAAATTTATTTTCTGGCCAAGTTCTTGTGAGACATTACCCCTCTTCCCCAGGTTTTTTGTAGATACAGGCATACAAGTGCAAAAACCTAACTGGCTACTTCAGAAGATTTCTTCTAAATGCCATATGTAATTGTTCAATCCTTGAATACATTCGCGGACACTCTTGACATTGTTGAAAGATTAGAGTTATTCACGGTTGCAAGGAATACTTGATCAAAGTTTTATGGCAGCTGATAACAGATTCCGGAATCTTTTCCAAGTTCTTCCCAGATATACAGTAATTGAAAAAGAGAGACAGGAACAGGGTGATGGTCAGAGATGGATCCTCATCCTCAAGACTGTAAGGAGGGTAGGAGTTCTGCAGTTCCTTAGACATAACAATTAAGGGAGCTCAATATTTTTAGAATGACGACTTTGCATGGATTTGGACATTTCGATTTGGTAGATGGTTCGGTTATGCTGTTTGGTCCTAGGTAGTTGGATAGATGAGTAAGGACAAAACCTCGTTCAAGTGCACATTTGTCTCAATTGCTGGATTAGGATGACAGTTTTTTTTTGTTTTTTTTCGCCAAGATATTACCTCTAAAACATTATAGAGCTCTGAACTTATTGGTTGTCTCAGGGTTTTAATTCAACTTCGATTCAATTTCAGTGGTGTTTTGCGTTACAACAGTTTTGAAGTGGCGTAATCTAATTTATTTCATACAAATGGTTACTTCAAGGTTACTTCAAGGGTACCTCAAGGTTCTGTGCGAATGAGCTATTCTGAGATGGTCAGGAGGAAAATTAAAAGATAAAACAAAACAAAAAACACAGATTTATATCCATCGTTCTCTAATTTGATACAAGGCATTTTGTAGATAGGGAGTTGAAACTTCTGTTTTAGGGTTATATATGTAGCTCTGTCCTTCTTTTATTTCAGTGTTTTATTATTGTATGTGTTTAAGTGTTTCTTAAAAGTCCAATGTTTATTATTGTATTGTGTGGCCCACTACAGGCAGAGCCTCTTGTGTTTGTAATTGTTTTTCTTTCTAATATTTGTATTAATTAAATAATAATAGGGTTCCCAGATATGTTGATTTTGACGATGTAAATTATGTCACTATCCCTTCTTTTGGAGTGTTTTTCCCTTTTTCAAAAATCATACCATTTCCCCTTTTCTGATAATTTTTGAATGGGTGTATTTCAAATTAATGAATTTTACGAATTTGAAAAACAAAGAATGAACAAATAAACGTTCAAATGGGGATAAGTCCATTTATTTAGACAGTCAAAACAGGTACAAAAGTATAAATATTTCGATCCCATATACAGCGATCGTCCTCAGTAGAAATACTAAAGTGTTAAAATTGAAAGGAACATATTTATACAAAACAGAATAATAAACGCTTCGGGTTACTCTCAAAATAATGAATTTCCAGGTTATTTACTAGAGTTATTTTCTTGAGGAGAGTTCAATGACAAATTTCATTTAAAGTTTTAATGGAAATTTTCCTCTTTAATCTTGCATAAATGTAAAATAAATTTCCAATGAATGTGGCAAAGTGTGGTCCAATATAAATATACTGATATTCCAATCAATATATTATATTTTCAATATAAAGGCAGTGTGGTCTGAGAAAAGGATACGTAATTTAAGGTGTTACGTCGAAAAAAAAATATTTCAATTTTTTTATTTCTTTTTTTATATATCGTTTTAAAAATATGTGTTTAATGTTTGTTTCTATTGACATGAATCACTCTCTGCTCACTTTTCACTATCTTGCTGATTATTTTATCATCATCATTGTGGTTTAATGAATCGCAGATCGTTTCTGAGTGAGGGATGAAGTCTCCATAATAAATAAAATCCATTGGCTTCTCCACCAAAGTGTAAGTTGCTTTTGGGACTGCCCCAACCTTGGAAATCCAAATATTTGGATGCTCCAGGTATTTGAAGCTCGAGGAAAATTTGGGGCTCCTTGTAGCTTTCAAAGGGAAAACACGTATTTAGGCCTATGTGAACAAATAGCTGTGTCATTTTGGTAAAATATAGGAAGGTAAGTTTTTTTTTGCACGATGCGTACTTATACTAAGTGCAAGCTTTGCAATCAAAGCCGATTTATCTTCAAAGAGTAGAATTTTCACGAAATAGAAACTTTTTGTTTTCACTAAAAACTGTGAATTAAAGTAATAATTTTTACTCTTAGTTGCTACATTTTTTTTTGCCTAACTATCTTACTGTTTAGAAATGAATTCATTCACTACAGTTTTTAGTTGACCATGTGTGAGTAGAGAGGGGTCATGAGGTCCGAACAGGACCACATGGTTTATGGTTTTCTCAGTGAGAATGAAAAAACAGGAATTTTCTCACTTGAAAAACCATGAATTTTGTCACATTTATGTCTGTTTTCATGGTTTTTGTCAGTGAGAATTTGAAAAACAGGAACTTTCTCACATTTTTGTATGTTTTTATGGTTTTTGTCAGTGAGAATTTGAAAAAACAGAAACTTTCTCACATTTTTGTATGTTTTTATGGTTTTTTTCAGTGAGAATTTGAAAAAACAGGAACTTTCTCACTGAGAAAACCATAAACCACATGGTGCTGTCACGAGTCAGAACACCTGTGCTGTCGACCTCAGTTCACCTATCGTTAATCAATAATTCTCCTTAGAAACAACAAATTAATTTCCCCTTTCTTGACAGATCAATCAATCAATGACATCATCTGTCAGACTTTAAAAATTTTCGCCTAGAAACATTTCTCCAGGAATAGATCCAAATCATTAATGTCTTTGCCTCGGGAACAGTTCTACTGGTCGAACTCCAAAGGATATTAATAACCAAAGGCCATGGAAACAATTAGGCAAGAAACATCTTAGCGATGAATTGTTTTAGCGCGCAAAAAGGTTTCATATTAATTAAAATGCGTTAGCGCAGAGATGCCAATAACAAAGGAACACGCTGAATTTACGTTTAGGGATTATTTGGGCGAAACCGTTTTAGACAGGTTATGGAACTATTTCGGCGAAACAGATAGAGACATTTTAAAAGAAGATTTTTGAAGAGATTTTAGAAGAGAATTTGAGTGTGGTCGTTATAATACACAAGTTTCATTTGAACAGTGTTGTGAGGTCCTCTAACCCAACCCCAAAGGGTTCCAATCCTCCTCCCCCAACCCCCCATGAAGGGCCCGGGCCGCAAAGCCCCCCCAACGCCCCAAGGCCCTCCCCCGGGCCCCCACAGGCCCACCCAGACCCCCAAATGCCATCCCCAGGCCCCAAATGTCCCCCAGGCTCCCAACTGTCCCCACGGACACTCAAAGGCCCCCCAAGCTCCCAAAGGGCCACCGGCGCCCCAAAGGCCCACCCAGACCCCCAAATGCCATCCCCGGGCCCCCCAAAGTCACATCGAGCTCTCAAAGGACCAACGGGGTCCCAAAGACCCTCAACTGGTCCCCAAATGTCCCCCAGGCACCCAAAGGCCCTCCCGGCGCCCCAAAGGCCCACCCACACCCCCAAATGCCATCCCCGGACCCCAAAGCCCATCCCCCGGTCCCCAAAGGTCCCCCGAGCTCCCAAAGGACCACCGACCCTCAAGGGGCCCACAGACCCTCAAAGGCTCTCCCCGAGCACCCGTCTTTCGTTGATGTGTGTTGTCTGAAACCAATGATTTGGGATGTGTAGTTTGCTACTTCAGGCTTTTCTGAGCTAAGGTTTCCTAGTATTTCCTAGGTGAATGTTGTCTGAAACCAATAGTTTGGGATGAGTAGTTTGCTATTTCAGGCTTTTATGAGCTAGGTTTCTTAGCCTTTCGTTGATGTGTGTTGAGTGAAACTTATGATTTGGGATATGTAGTTTGTTATTTTTGACTTTTCTGAGGTTGGATTTCTTAGTCTTTCATAGGTGAGTGGTGTCTGAAACCTATGATTTGGGATGTGTAGTTTGCTATTTTCGACTTTTCTGAGCTGGATTTCTTAGCCTTTCATAGGTATGCGTTGTCAGAAAATTATGATTTGGGATGTATAGTTTGCTATTTCAGGCATTTCTGAGCTAAGGGCAATATGGTAGCTGGCAGAAGCCTCCAAAACAAGTGCAATCATCTGTACAAGAATGTAACGCAGCCGGCCCGTCCACCTTCCATCATACAGTGCCTGGGCATTCAAGAGCTGCCCCAATTATGCAAGGTCAGGAAGTGGCCCTCCAGCATGCACTACCTGGTCCTTCGGATGCCCAAGTGCAGCCGGGATATAAACCCGTAAGGATTTTTTCCTACCTTTCTATTTCTTCCAATTTTTAGTCCTTTTCAATCCCAATATAAACTTATCTCTGTGAGATATTAACCCCCCCCCAACCATTGTTTTAAATTTATCTGCCTCGGTGATATCTAAATGTAATTTTTTGCAAAGAAACCACTCTTTTCTCTGCACCCCCCTCTCTCGGAGATATCTAAATGTAATTTTTTGCATAGAAACCGCTCTTTTCTAATCTTTGCTATCGCTTCGATATTTCATAAGCGACTATTTTTAGGTAATTTCAATTAATGCTCACTGCATTTGAAACTCAAAATCCCCATATTTTTCACATTTGATTATAAAATAGTTTCAACAGAAGGAACTGAGTGAGATTATTCACATTTATCTATTTGTCACATATGAATCCCGTAATCTGCGCAAGGATATTTTAAAATAACTTTCAATCTTACAAAGTCTTGCCAAAATTTTAGTGATGGAGAGACATTCCTGAATAAGAATTAACTGTTCTCGAATTTAATTGTACTGTTTCCCAGAAAATACGCTTGGAAACAGAGCAGACACGAGATTAAAAATAATCTAGGCTCATTTGGGGTCATAGACAACCTGTAAGGAGAGTAGGCGAAGCGACTTATGTCGCCTAACAATACGGTTTTTTGGGACATTATGTAAATAACCGGAGCCCGGAATGCGCCGATGGGTCCGGGGAGTGCTGTGGGGCAAGGTTAGGGAAGCGCCGGGGGGATGCGCCACGGGTCAGGGGAGTGCCAACGGGAAGCGCCACGGGGCAGGGAAGGGCCACTGAGATACGCCCCGGTCACGAAACGCATCGCGGGAAGCGAGGCGGGCCTCGAGAAGCGCCACAGGGCGGCGCTGGGGCTCCGAACCTCGCCTAAAAAAAAAAAATTGCGGGGGGGGGAGTTAGCACTTTTAATAGTGACAAAATAGAAATGAAAAGATAATTGTTTCTTACTTCAGTGTCTAACCATTTCTCTTCGAAATTTAGCGATTTTAGCTATAACAATTTTCCTAAATTTAGGGGAGGGGCGTGAATCCATGATTTTTGTTGGGGAGGGGGTTAGCACTTTTAATAGTGACAAAATAGAAATGAAATTTAATTTAAACACTTTTTTTTTTCAGATATAATAATGTTTGGTGTGATTGACACAGAATATATTGGTCTGAAATATTCCGCAACTGGCATTATATTCGAAGCAGCTTTCTTACTACTAGACAATCAACGACGTGAAATTCATTGCTATAAATGGAACATCAGATACAATATGTATAAGTACGAGAAAAACAGATGGAGTCCTACACTAAATTTTATAAATCGAAATGGCTTTTACGCTAAAACAATACGACCAAATAATGAAAATGGCTATGAAATAAAACATGTACAAGAGGAAATGCAGGAAATATGCAGTTTTTTCGGTGTGCAAGCTGTTTATGTTAAGGGAAACGTGCCAACTGATAAACTCTTACTAGAAAAATGTGATAAAAACATAGCATTATTCAATTTAGAAGACTTCAAATGTGAGAAATACCTGCATTCAGTCCATGACCCAGAAGATGAAGTTAGATATTTCGCTAAATGGATACCGGAAAAGATACCTGACATGGAAAAATGCATCAGATATCCAAAGTCCTAAACTTGCTCCTCCTCATATCAAATGGATTAAGCTTTTTTTTTTAAATATGTCATTATTTTTTTTCAAATGTTTTAAATTTGTTTAAGCAATAAATATCTTAAGCCTCAACCGTTTTTATTCTTTAGAATAGTTCATCACGATGAAAATTATACTTTCAGATTCAACATGACAGGGAACACACTTTCAAGTTCAGCATGTTGGAGAACCCTAAATAGTCACCCCTAAAAAGGTAAGTTAACCCTAAAAGGTTAAATAATGTTTCTGAAATTATATTAAGCCTGAGACGTTTTTATTCTTTAGAATAGTCCTTCGCCACGAAAATTAGACTTTCAGATTCAACATGCCAGGGAACACACTTTCAAGTTCAGCATGTTGGAGAACCCTAAAGATTCACCCCGAAAAAAGTAAGCTAACTCTAAAAGGTTAAAGAATTTTTCTGAAAGTATCTTAAGCCTGAGACGTTTTTATTCTTTAGAATAGTCCTTAGCCACGAAAATTAGACTTTCAGATTCAACATGCCAGGGAACACACTTTCAAGTTCAGCATGTTGGAGAACCATAAATAGTCACCCCTAAAAAGGTAAGTTAACCCTTAAAAGGTTAAAGAATTTTTCTTAAATTATCTTAAGCCTGAGACGTTTTTATTCTTTAGAATAGTCCATCGCCACGAAAATTAGACTTTCAAATACAACATGTCAGGGAACACACGTTCAAGTTCAACATGTTTGAGAACCAAAAATAGTCATCCATAAAAAGGTAAGTTAACCCTAAAAGGTTAAAGAATTTTTCTGAAATTACACTTTCAGATCCAGTATGTCAGGGAACACACTTTCAGGTTTAGCATGTAGGAGAACCCTAAATGCTCACCCCTAAAAAGGTAAGTTAACCCTAAATGGTTAAAGAATTTCTCTATTTATGTAGAGTTTCAACTAGCTACGGCTAAGTTTGCTAAAGACAAACTATTTTCTTGCGAAAACACATAAAACCAGAAAAAATGTTCAATGTTCCTTTAGTAACTACGAAATTAGGCTTAAATGAATATATTTATGTAGAATTTCAACTAGCTATGGCTAAGTTTGCTAAAAACAAGCTATTTTCTTGCGAAAACACACAAAATCAGAAAAAAATGTTCAATGTTCCTTTAGTCCCTACGCAATTAGACTGAAATTAAGATATTTATGCAGAGTTTCAACTAGCTATGGCTAATTTTGCTAAAGACAATCTATTTTCTTGTGAAAACACACAAAATCAGTAAAAAATGTTCAATGTCCCTTTAGTACCTACGCAATTAGACTAAAAATGAAGATATCTATGCAGAGTTTCAACTATCTATAGCTAAGTTTAATAAGGACAAGCTATTTTCTTGCGAAAACACAAACAATAATAAAAAATTTTCATTGTTCATTTAGTACACTCACAAATAGACTAAAAATGAAGATATTTATGAAGAGTTTCAACTATCTATGGCTAAGTTTGCTAAAGACAAGCTATTTTCTTGTGAAAACACACAAAATCAGCAAAAATGTTCAATGTTCCTTTAGTACATACGCAATTAGTCTAAAAATGAAGTTATTTATGCAGAGTTTCAACTAGCTATGGCTAAGTTTGCTAAAGACAAGCTATTTTCTTGAGAAAACACATAAAATCAGAAAAAATGTTCAATGTTTCCTTAGTACCTACACAATTAGACTAAAAATGAAGTTATTTATGCAAAGTTTCAACTAGCTATGGCTAAGTTTGATAAAGACAAGCTATTTTCTAGCGAAAACACAAAATCAGAAAAAATTTTCAATGTTCCTTTAGTACCTAATCAATTAGACTAAAAATGAAGTTATTTTTTCAGAGTTTCAAATATCTATGGTTAATTTTGCTAAAGACAAGCTATTTTCTTGCAAAAACATACAAAATCAGAAAAAATGTTCAATGTTCCTCTAGTACCCTCACAATTAGACTAAAAATGAAGATATTTATGCAGAGTTTCAACTAGCTATGGCTAAGTTTGATAAAGACAATCTATTTTCTTGAGAAAACACACAAAATCAGAAAAAATGTTAAATGTTCCTTTAGTACCTACACAATTAGACTAAAAATGAAGATATCTATGCAGAGTTTCAACTAGCTATGGCTATGTTTGCTAAAGACAAGCTATTTCTTGTGAAAACCCACAAAATCAGAAAAAATGTTCAATGTTCCTTTAGTACCTACGCAATTAGACTAAAAATGAAGATATTTATACAGAGTTTCAGCTAGCTATGGCTAAGTTTGCTAAAGACAAGCTATTTTCTTGCGAAAATACACAAAATCAGAAAAATGTTCAATGTTCCTTTAGTACCTACGCAATTAGACTAAAATGAAGATATTTATGCAGAGTTTCAACTAGCTATGGCTAAGTTTGATAAAGACAAGCTATTTTCTTGCGAAAACACACAAAATCAGAAAAAATGTTCAATGTTCCTTTAGTACCCTCACAATTAGACTAAAAATGAAGATATCTATGCAGAGTTTCAACTATCTATGGCTAAGTTTGCTAAAGACAAGCTATTTTCTTGCGAAAACACACAAAATCAGAAAAAATGTTCAATGTTCCTTTAGTACCCTCACAATTAGACTAAAAATTAAGTTATCTATGCAGAGTTTCAACGATCTATGGCTATGTTTTCTAAAGACAAGCTTTATTCTTGCGAAAACACACAAAACTAAAAAAATGTTCTATTTTCCTTTAGGACTGTCAAAATTAGTCTAAAAATGAAGTTGTTTATGCAGAGTTTCAACTTGCTAGGGCTAAGTTTGCTAAAGACAAGCTATTTTCTTGCGAAAACACACAAAATCAGAAAAAAAGTTCAATGTTACTTTGGTACACTCTCTATTAGACTAAAAATGAAGATATATATGCAGAGTTTCAACTATCTATCTCTAAGTTTGCTAAAGACAAGCTATTTTCTTGAGAAAACACACAAACTCATAATATATGTTCAATTTTCATATATTACATAAGAAACTAGTATTATATTAAGATATTTATTAAGAGTTTCAACTAGCTATGGCTAAGTTTGCTAAAGACAAGATATGTTATTCCGAAAACACACAAAATCAGAAAAAAAAATTTTCAATGTTCCTTTAGTAACCTCACAATTAGGCTGAAATGAAGATATTTATGCAGAGTTTCAACTAGCTATGGCTAAGTTTGCTAAAGACAAGCTATTTTCTTGCGAAAACACACAAAATCAGAAAAAATATTGTTAGGTTAGGTTAAGTTAGATTAGGTTAGGTTAGCCTACATACGCGCGCATATAGGTTAGGTTAGGTTAGGTTGGATTAAGTTAGGTTAAGTTAAGTTAGGTTAGGTTAGATTAAGTTAGGTTAGGTTAAGTTAGGTTAGGATAGGTTAGGTTAGGCTAAGTTTAGCCTACGTACGCGCGCGTACGTAGGCTAACCTAGCCTAACCTAACTTAGCCTAACCTAACTTAATCTAACCTATCCTAACCTAACTTAACCTAACCTAACTTAATCTAAACTAACCTAACTTAACCTAACCTAACTTAATCCAACCTAACCTAACCTAACCTATCTGCGCGCGTACGTAGGCTAACCTATCCTAATCTAACTTAACCAAACCTAACAATATTTTTTTTGATTTTGTGTGTTTTCTCAAGAAAATAGCTTGTCTTTAGCAAACTTAGCCATAGCTAGTTGAAACTCTGCATAAATATCTTCATTTTTTAGACTAATTTTGACGGTACTAAAGAAACATTGAACATTTTTTTTGATTTGGTGTGTTTTCGCAAGAATAAAGCTTATCTTTAGAAAACATAGCCATAGATAGTTGAAACTCTGCATATATATCTTCATTTTTAGTCTAATTGTGAGGGTACTAAAGGAACATTGAACATTTTTTCTGATTTTGTGTGTTTTCGCAAGAAAATAGCTTGTCTTTAGCAAACTTAGCCATAGATAGTTGAAACTCTGCATAGATATCTTCATTTTTAGTCTAATTGTGAGGGTACTAAAGGAACATTTAACATTTTTTCTGATTTTGTGTGTTTTCTCAAGAAAATAGCTTGTCTTTATCAAACTTAGCCATAGATAGTTGAAACTTTGCTTAAATATCTTCATTTTAGTATAATTGCTTTGTTACTAAAGTAAAATTTAAAATTTTTCTGATTTTGTGTATTTTCGCAAGAAAATAGCTTGTCTTTAGCAAACTTAGCCATAGCTAGTTGAAACTCTGTATAAATATCTTCATTTTTAGTCTAATTGCGTAGGTACTAAAGGAACATTGAACATTTTTTCTGATTTTGTGGGTTTTCACAAGAAATAGCTTGTCTTTAGCAAACATAGCCATAGCTAGTTGAAACTCTGCATAGATATCTTCATTTTTAGTCTAATTGTGTAGGTACTAAAGGAACATTGAACATTTTTTCTGATTTTGTGTGTTTTCACAAGAAAATAGCTTGTCTTTATCAAACTTAGCCATAGCTAGTTGAAACTCTGCATAAATATCTTCATTTTTAGTCTAATTGTGAGGGTACTAAAGGAACATTGAACATTTTTTCTGATTTTGTGTGTTTTCGCAAGAAAATTGCTTGTCTTTAGCAAACTTAGCCATAGCTAGTTGAAACTCTGCTTAAATATCTTCATTTTTAGTCTAATTGCGTAGGTAATAAAGGAACATTGAACATTTTTTCTGATTTTGTGTGTTTTCGCAAGAAAATAGCTTGTCTTTAGCAAACTTAGCCATAGCTAGTTGAAACTCTGCATAAATAACTTCATTTTTAGGCTAATTGTGTAGGTACTAAAGGAACATTGAACATTTTTTCTGATTTTGTGTGTTTTCGCAAGAAAATAGCTTGTCTTTAGCAAACTTATACATAGCTAGTTGAAACTCTGCATAAATATCTTCATTTTTAGACTTATTGCGTAGGTACTAAAGGAACATTGAACATTTTTTTTGATTTTGTGTGTTTTCGCAAGAAAATAGCTTGTCTTTAGCAAACTTAGCCATAGCTAGTTGAAACTCTGCATAAATATCTTCATTTTTAGTCTAATTGTGAGGGTACTAAAGGAACATCGATCATTTTTTCTGATTTTGTGTGTTTTCGCAAGAAGATAGCTTGTCTTTAGCAAACTTAGCCATAGCTAGTTGAAACTCTGCATATATATCTTCATTTTTAGTCTAATTGCATAGTTACTAAATGAACATTGAACATTTTTTACTGATTTTGTGTGTTTTCACAAGAAAATAGCTTGTCTTTAGCAAACTTAGCCATAGCTAGTTGAAACTCTGCATAAATATCTTCATTTCAGTCTAATTGCGTAGGTACTAAAGGAACATTGAACATTTTTTTTCTGAGTTTGTGTGTTTTCGCAAGAAAAAAGTTGGACATTATACCAAGGAAATCGCTATATTAGAAACTGCAAAAATTACTTAATTAAAACCAAATATCACATTAACAAACTAACCATTGACCGTATTGTCCTATTTTGTGTGTTTTCTATAGAAAATTGTCTGTCTTGAGCAAACTTAGCCATAGATCGTTGAAAATCTGCATAAATCGAGAAATTCTTTAACCATTTAGGGTTAACTTACCTTTTTAGGGGTGAGCATTTAGGGTTATCCTACATGCTGAACCTGAAAGTGTGTTCCCTGACATACTGGATCTGAAAGTGTAATTTCAGAAAAATTCTTTAACCTTTTAGGGTTAACTTACCTTTTTATGGATGACTATTTAGGGTTCTCCAACATGTTGAACTTGAAAGTGTGTTCCCTGGCATGTTTAATTTGAAAGTTTAATTTTCGTGGCTATGGACTATTCTAAAGAATAAAAACGTCTCAGGCTTAAGATAATTTCAGAAAAATTCTTTAACCTTTTAGGGTTAACTTACCTTTTTAGGGGTGACTATTTATGGTTCTCAAACATGATGAACTTGAAAGTGTGTTCCCTGGCTTGTTGAATCTGAAAGTATAATTTTCGTGGCGATGGACTATTCTAAATAACAAAAACGTCTCAGGCTTAAGATAATTTCAGAAAAATTCTTTAACCTTTTAGAGTTAAATTACCTTTTTTGGGGTGACTATTTCGGTTTCTCCAACATGCTGAACTTGAATGTGTGTTCCCGGGCATGTTGAATATGAAATTATAATTTTCGTGGAGATGGACTATTCTAAAGAATAAAAACGTCTCAGGCTTAAGATAATTTCAGAAAAATTCTTTAACCTTTTAGAGTTAACTTACCTTTTTAGGGGTGACTATTTAGGGTTCTCCAACATGCTGAACTTGAAAGTGTGTTCCCTGGCTTGTTTAATATGAAAGTATAATTTTCATGGTGATGGAATATTCTAAATAATAAAAACGGTTGAGGCTTAAGATATTTATTGCTTAAACATATTTAAAAAATTTGAAAAAAAAAATTACATATTTAAAAAAAAAAGAAGCTTAATCCATTTGATATGAGGAGGAGCAAGTTTAGGACTTTGGATATCTGATACATTTTTCCATGTCAGGTATCTTTTCCGGTATCCATTTAGCGAAATATCTAACTTCATCTTCTGGGTCATGGACTGAATGCAGGTATTTCTCACATTTGAAGTCTTCTAAATTTAATAATGCTATGTTTTTATCACATTTTTCTAGTAAGAGTTTATCAGTTGGCATTTTTCCCTTAACATAAACAGCTTGCACACCGAAAAAACTGCATATTTCCTGAATTTCCTCTTGTATATGTTTTATTTCATAGCCATTTTCAATATGTGGTCGTATGGTTTTAGCGTAAAATACATTTCGATTTATAAAATTTAGTGTTGGACTCCATCTGTTTTTCTCGTACTTATACATATTGTATCTGATGTTCCATTCATAGCAATGAATTTCACGTCGTTGATTGTCTAGGAGTAAGAAAGCTGCTTCGAATATAATGCCAGTTGCGGAATATTTCAGACCAATATATTCTGTGTCAATCACACCAAACATCATTATATCTGAAAAAAAAAAAGTGCTTAAATTCAATTTCATTTCTATTTTGTCACTATTAAAAGTGCTAACCCTCTCCCCAAAAAAAATCATGGATTCACGCCCCCGTCCCTAAATTTAGGAAAATTGTTATAGCTAAAATTGCTAGATTTCGGAGAGAAATGGTTATACACTGAAGTAAGAAACAATTATCTTTTAATTTCTATTTTGTCACTATTAAAAGTGCTAACTCCCCCCCCCCTAAAAATTTTTTTTTCGGCGCTTTTCGGAGCCACAGCGCATCCCTGTGGCGCTTCTCGGGCCCCGCATCGCTTCCCGCGATGCTTCTCGGGCCCGTGGCGCATCCCAGTGGCACTTCCCTGGCCCGTGGTGCATCCCTTTAGCACGTCCCTGACCCGGGGCGCCTCCCCCCGGCACGTCCCGAACCTTGTCCCCACCGCCCTCCCCAGACCCACCGGTGCAGTCCGGGCTCCGGTTATTTACATAATGTCCGAAAAAACCGTATTGTTAGTCGGCATAAGTCGCTTCGCCTACTCTCCGTACAGGTTGTCTATGACTCCAAATGAGCCTAGATTATTTTTAATCTCGTGTCTGCTCTGTTTCCAAGCGTATTCTCTGGGAAACAGTACAATTAAATTCGAGAACCGTTAATTCTTCTTCAGGAATGTCTCTCCATCACTAAAATATTGGCAAGACTTTGTAAGATTGAAAGTTATTTTAAAATATCCTTGCGCAAATTACGGGATTCATATGTGACAAATAGATAAATGTGAATAATCTCACTCAGTTCCTTCTCTTGAAACTATGTGATAATCAATTGTGAAAAATATGGGGATTTTGAGTTTCAAATGGTGAGCATTAATAGAAATTACCTAAAAATATTCGCTTATGAGATATCGAAGCAATAGCAAAGATTAGAAAAGAGCGGTTTCTTTGCAAAAAAATTACATTTAGATATCGCCGAGGGAGGGGGGAGCAGAGAAAAGAGTGGTTTCATTGTAAAAAATTACATTTAGATATCTCCGAGGGAGATAAATTTAAAACAATGGTTGGGGGGGGGGGTTAATATCTCAAAGAGATAAGTTTATATTTGGATTGAAAAGGACTAAAAATTGTAAGAAATAGAAAGGTAGGAAAAAATCCTTAAGGGTTTATATCCCGGCTGCACTTGGGCATCCGAAGGACCAGGTAGTGCATGCTGGAGGGCCACTTCCTGACCTTGCATAAGTGGGGCAGCTCTTGAATGCCCAGGCACTGTATGATGGAAGGTGGACGGGCCGGCTGCGTTACATTCTTGTACAGATGATTGTACTTGTTTTGGAGGCTTCGGCCAGCTACTATATTGCCCTTAGCACAGAAAAGCCTGAAATAGCAAACTATACATCCCAAATCATAATTTTCTGACAACGCATACCTATGAAAGGCTAAGAAATCCAGCTCAGAAAAGTCGAAAATAGCAAACTACACATCCCAAATCATAGGTTTCAGACACCACTCACCTATGAAAGACTAAGAAATCCAACCTCAGAAAAGTCAAAAATAACAAACTACATATCCCAAATCATAAGTTTCACTCAACACACATCAACGAAAGGCTAAGAAACCTAGCTCATAAAAGCCTGAAATAGCAAACTACTCATCCCAAACTATTGGTTTCAGACAACATTCACCTAGGAAATACTAGGAAACCTTAGCTCAGAAAAGCCTGAAGTAGCAAACTACACATCCCAAATCATAGGTTTCAGACAACACACATCAACGAAAGACGGGTGCTCGGGGAGAGCCTTTGTGGGTCTGTGGGTCCCTTGAGGGTCGGGGGGCCTTGGGGAGCGGGGGGGGACGTTGGGGGACGGGGGGATGGGATTGGGGGTCCGGGTTGGGCTTTTGGGTGTGTGGGTGGGCGTTTGGGGCACCGGGAGGGCCTTTGGGTGCCTGGGGGACATTTGGGGACCGGTGGAGGGCCTTTGGGACCCCGTTGGTCCTTTGGGAGCTCGATGTGCCTTTGGGGGGCCCGGGGATGGCATTTGGGGGTCTGGGTGGGCCTTTGGGGCGCCGGTGGCCCTTTGGGAGCTAGGGGGGCCTTTGAGTGTCCGGGGGGACAGTTAGGAGCCTGGGGGACATTTGGGGCCTGGGGATGGCCTTTGGGGGTCTGGGTGGGCGTTAGGGGGACCGGTGGAGGGCCTTTGGGAGTTTGGGGGGCATTGAGGACCGGGGGCTTCCTTCGGGCGTGGGGTAGGAGGATTGGAACCCTGTGGGGTTGGGTTAGAGGACCTCACAACACTGTTCAAATAAAACTTGTGTATTATAACGACCACACTCAAATTCTCTTCTAAAATCTCTTCAAAAATCTTCTTTTAAAATGTCTCTATCTGTTTCGCCGAAATAGTTCCATAACCTGTCTAAAACGGTTTCGCCCAAATAATCCCTAAACGTAAATTCAGCGTGTTCCTTTGTTATTGGCATCTCTGCGCTAACGCATTTCAAATTAATATGAAACCTTTTCGCGCGCTAAAACAATTCATCGCTAAGATTTTTCTTGCCTAATTGTTTCCATGGCCTTTGGTTATTAATATCCTTTGGAGTTCGACCAGTAGAACTGTTCCCGAGGCAAAGACATTAATGATTTGGATCTATTACTGGAGAAATGTTTCTAGGCGAAAATTTTTAAAGTCTGACAGATGATGTCATTGATTGATTGATCTGTCAAGAAAGGGTAAATTAATTTGTTGTTTCTAAGGAGAATTATTGATTCACGATAGGTGAATTGAGGTCGACAGCACAGGTGTTCTGACTCGTGACAGCACCATGTGGTTTATGGTTTTATCAGTGAGAAAGTTACTGTTTTTTCAAATTCTCACTGACAAAAACCATAAAAACATACAAAAATGTGAGAAAGTTTCTGTTTTTTCAAATTCTCACTGACAAAAACCATAAAAACATACAAAAATGTGAGAAAGTTCCTGTTTTTCAAATTCTCAGTGACAAAACCATAAAAACATACAAAAATGTGAGACAGTTCCTGTTTTTCAAATTCTCACTGACAAAAACAATGAAAACAGACATAAATGTGACAAAATTCATGGTTTTTCAAGTGATAAAATTCCTGTTTTTTCATTCTCACTGAGAAAACCATAAACCACGTGGTCCTGTTCGGACCTCATGACCCCTCTCTACTTGTGTGTACTAAACATACACACACACACACACACAAAAATGGAGTTAAAGAACTCCAAAACGAAATGAAATTATTCTTTAACCAATAATTCAATATGTTATCCCTGAAAAAAAAAGAAAAGAAAAACAAGAAGTAGAAACACTCCCTTTATTAAATTTCTCGGAAAAAATACCAAATTTGTTGTCTTTGCATCTATGAGCATGAAACTTCCACAATTGGGTTCTTTAACATGTTGATAATGATGTTAAAATTTCTATAAAAAATTCCACCCTTTTAGGAATATATCCCCCTTTTTCCAAAGTTTGGCAAATTTTCTTAGGCTCTTTACTTTTTATGAATAACTTGGAATATGAGGAATTTCGTATGATGGGAATCACCTTAAAAATGCAATTCTTTTATATATTTCTTGTTATCAAACTTCTTGTCTTTAGATTTTCTTCTACTATACGCATATCGTTCTTTACTTACAGTTCACTATCATGAACTATTTGAACGCATGGTGCCACGCGGCACCTGTATCCCAGAGCTTAGAACCTAAATTCGGGATAAGAATTCTACTTTTTAACAGGATGAGGGATAAGCATGAGCATAATCTTTAAAAATTATTTAAGCTTAAAATTGTTGGAGAGGCCCATCATAAGTCTCAAGGGGGCAGAATTAGGTCTGAGCGGCACATATCCCCCTATCCCAAAGCAATTCACGCCAGGCTCAAGAATTAAATTGGATTGACTTACGACTAAGCCCAGGAAGGTCAATTGTGGGAAGAGGGAGGGAAATTGCCTCTTTAGTTTTTTTGCACTATCACTCAAAAGTACTTTTTTTAATTTTCACTGGAATATACCTTTTTTGGTTTGGAAAAAGTTAAGAAACAACAAATCTCGCTTTTACCCTCTAGATTTTTTTAAATACTTTTGCCCCCCTCCCCCTACATTTTCATGAATGAACGCCTCTGACTAAAATTCAACTAACTAAGCCTCAAGAATCAAGACTTGACTTACTATGGCTAAGAATGTATTCTATTATATGCGTAATTTGCCGTAAAAAATAAATTGTGCACAGGAATAAAACTATAAATTGTGCATCGTATTTAGACATGAAATATGCCTATAAATTAATTATTGAGCTAGGTTTGGTCACATTTGACATTTGGATGACGGTGTCAGAATTTTAGGATTAATGCTAGCAACTGACAACGAATTCCCTCACAACATTATGTCTCTTGGAGTAAGGAATTTGAAAATATTGCCAAATGTTTTCCATCCTCTTGGCTGAGAAGTGGTTCCTAATCAATGAGATTTTAGAGTAATTGGGAAACTTATATATGTTGCATCAAAGATGTGTTTATATTTGTACAATAACCTTGTCAATTTTGAAATACGAGATAAGATACATTAATTTTTAAATTGGAATTATCTCTATGATGATAACATTAATACCACATAATGGACGGGCAGATGATTTCAGATGTGCTCATAGATGCGGGAGGGGAGGACAAAATCTAAACCAAATTTAAAAAAAGATATTTTTTAAATATATGAGCCTATTCATCAGAGTAATATTGATGAGCAATATATGAGAGTAATTGCGAAAATTATATATGTTGTATCAAAGATGTGTCTATATTTGTACAATAACCTTGTTAATCTTCAAATACGAAAATGGATATATTCCTATTTAAAATTTGAAATATCGCTTTAATGACATCAATACCCTGAAATAAATTTTGAATGTGCTCGTAAAGGGGGGGGGGAGAAGAGCTTCAGATCCTATTCTAGTTTTGAAAAATGACCATTTTTATAAATACATGAGCTTATTGTTTATCAGGGGTGGATCCAGGTTTTTTTTTGGGGGGGGGGCGAAATAGGTTGATCCGATAAACTTGCGTTAGAAACAAGCTTAATTAACGCAATCTTGTGTTAATTAAGTAAATTACACTATTTCAGGCAATTGAAATTCCATGCTTACGATTGAATAACCAGTAAAATAGAATTTAAGTTTGGTGCTGATAAAGCAGAGTTACTTTCAACGGGGATTTGATCTCAATTTGGTTTGCAATTTTGTCTCCAAAACTTGATAGTCTGTTTTTTGTTTTTGTTTTTTAAATTTGAATGTCGGAAAAATTCAGAAACAAAATTGCCAAGAAATTTGGTTTTGGCTAGAAAATAAATGTCAAGTTTGACATAAAGGAGGATAAGAGTGACAAAGAAGATAATTTAATGAGGCTTTGTCATTTTTCAGTATTTTCTAATTTATGGCATCTGGCAAAAATATTTCAAATTATAATTTTAGTTTGAAACAAATCAAGAAAACTAAAATAGCAGTAAATCTCCAAAGGGTTGCCGTTAGCTCAACCATCTTATTACCTACAATTCACATGAATTATGGCTGTGATACTAGAACAACAATAAGAGCAAGGCCGTATCCAGAATTTTGTTCAGGGTAGGGGGGGAAGAATTTTTTCCATGGGAGGAAGGGGGTACAAAAAAACTTTAAAACCGCATCAAATATTTGTTTATATCTTAGTTATATTTTAAAAGTCGGACAAAAATTTCGCGGTGGGACTCAAATCTGCTACCCCCCCCCCCCCCTGAATAAGGCCTTAGATGTGAGAATGTTGTAATTAACTCTGAATCTTAATCTTAACATCTGATATAGCCATACAAGGAGCTCAGCAAGTATTTGCAAAAGTAAGTATTTCCCATTGGAAATACGATTTCTCTCGCTCCTCATCTTCTAACAGAAGGCATCAAACGGCGTATATCAGCTTTATATGCTTCCACTTATCTCTGCTAAGCGATTGAAGCTTCGTTTCAATTGCCATTATCAGGTAACGTTGTACAGCGCTGTTGCTCTCCCCCACATCCTCTACAATGCATCATTCCTGAAGCTTCTTGCAAATCATGATAAATTGAAAATCCGCTCCACTTTTTTTTCGTTTCGCAAAATACCTACTGATATATCCAATTTGGACTCAAATTGGACTCAAAAGCAATTTAAAGATCATCAATGGTCTCCACATCGCAGATCCTGCTATGCCGTTGCTAAATTTGTGGAGAAACACAATTAAAATATTTTCAAGACGTGCTTGGAGTTGACTTCGTTAACTCTAGTACGTTGTTATAGTTGTATAGTGATATTTTGCTTCTTTTTTCTATTTGCAGTGCTCCTTCATTTTCCTTTTGTACGAAGATGGGTTTTCAATAAATAATAATAAAAATAAAAACCTTTTGAGTCACAACACTTTTTACAAGTATTCCCTCTGTTCCTCTGTGATGAGTCTACTGAAGCCCTAGCGTTACTCCTTGGTGTATAATATGATCCAATTATATGCCCATACTTTGCCCTCATAGGGTAAAAATACGTTTATACCCAAAAACTGACGAGTTACATATGCCAATAATTTGAGCTGTTGAGCTGAATCTTGTTTTTGTGGGTATCCATTGGCCTGAACCCCCAAAACATTTAGCTTTTTCTATTTTTTCCCCAATAGTTTCATATTTACTGACAATTTTCAGAACAATTGACAACTGATCTATAAAAAAAGCTTTACTTTTCGAAATGCACTTTCTACGATTAGGATGAGGCATGTACAGAAAATATAGGTACTCCTAAATACTGTGGGTACCCCTAGGCCCGAACTCCAAAATATTATGATTTGCTACTTGTTCTCAGTAGCAACATATTTACAATAATTTTTTTTCGTGCTTCGACAAGGCCCCAGAAACCAGATATGAGCCATGCTGAATGAATACAAAGGCTTTGCAATGTTACTTTTTATCATTAGCAGCAATTTTATTCGACAGAAACGCATCTTCTGAAATGCTGAGTGGCTTTCACGTTAAGATTAGCAAAAATATTAAAACCTGCAAATGTGAAACAATACACATTTTCATCAACTTTGCAAGGACTTTTAACTTAGTTGAATAGTCTACTGTGAGCCACCAAATGAAATTATGCGCCAATGACAGTGACGGTTCTGGCCTCTCTTACACCTGTGACAAAATCTAGATTACCCCCGTCTCCAGTATTTGTACAAAATTTTCATCTATCAACAAAATTATTTCCAACAAACTTATGGGTACTTTTTGTCTTAAGCGTATAATTATTGCTAATATGTATAATTATTTGACATTATTGCTAATATTATGAATAATAAGTGCTTTACGCTGTAGCACCAGACTAGAAGGAATGGAATCGCTGACTAGCAGAGTGACTGCTAGCTGAATAAAGTAAGACTGGGCGTATAATAAGCGTATAATTAATTATTTCTAATAAGCGTATAATTATTTGACATTATTGCTAATATTATGAATATTAAGTGCTTTACGCTGTAGCACCAGACTAGAAGGAATGGAATCGCTGACTAGAAGAGTGACTGCTAGCTGAATAAAGTAAGACTGGGCGTATAATAAGCATATAATTAATTATTTCTAATAAGCGTATAATTATTGCTAATATGTATAATTATTTGACATTATTGCTAATATTATGAATAATAAGTGCTTTACGCTGTAGCACCAGAATAGAAGGAATGGAATCGCTGACTAGCAGAGTGCCCGCTAGCTGAATAAAGTAAGACTGGGCGTATAATAAGCATATAATTAATTATTTCTAATAAGCGTATAATTATTGCTAATATGTATAATTATTTGACATAATTGCTAATATTATGAATAATAAGTGCTTTACGCTGTAGCACCAGACTAGAAGGAATGGAATCGCTGACTAACAGAGTGACTGCAACCTGAATAAAGTAAGACTGGGAGTATAATAAGCGTATAATTAATTATTTATAATAAGCGTATAATTATTGCTAATATGTATAATTATTTGACATTATTGCTAATATTATGAATAATAAGTGCTTTACGCTGTAGCACCAGACTAGAAGGAATGGAATCGCTGACTAGCAGAGTGACTGCTAGCTGAATAAAGTAAGACTGGGCGTATAATAAGCGTATAATTAATTATTTCTAATAAGCGTATAATTATTTGACATTATTGCTAATATTATGAATATTAAGTGCTTTACGCTGTAGCACCAGACTAGAAGGAATGGAATCGCTGACTAGAAGAGTGACCGCTAGCTGAATAAAGTATGACTGGGCGTATAATAAGCGTATAATTAATTATTTCTAATAAGCGTATAATTATTGCTAATATGTATAATTATTTGACATTATTGCTAATATTATGAATAATAGGTGCTTTACGCTGTAGCACCAGACTAGAAGGAATGGAATCGCTGACTAGCAGAGTGACTGCTAGCTGAATAAAGTAAGACTGGGTGTATAATAAGCGTATAATTAATTATTTCTAATAAGCGTATAATTATTGCTAATATGTATAATTATTTGACATTATTGCTAATATTATGAATAATAAGTGCTTTACGCTGTAGCACCAGACTAGAAGGAATGGAATCGCTGACTAGCAGACTGACTGCTAGCTGAATAAAGTAAGACTGGGTGTATAATAAGCGTATAATTAATTATTTCTAATAATCTTATAATTATTGCTAATATGTATAATTATTTGACATTATTGCTAATATTATGAATAATAAGTGCTTTACGCTGTAGCACCAGACTAGAAGTAATGGAATCGCTGACTAACAGATTGACTGCTAGCTGAATAAAGTAAGACTGGGCGTATAATAAGAGTATAATTAATTATTTCTAATAAGCGTATAATTATTGCTAATATGTATAATTATTTAACATTATTGCTACTATTATGAATATTAAGTGCTTTGCGCTGTAGCACCAGACTAGAAGGAATGGAATCGCTGACTAGCAGAGTGACTGCTAGCTGAATAATGTAAGACTGGGCGTATAATAAGCGTATAAATAATTATTTCTAATAAGCGTATAATTATTGCTAATATGTATAATTATTTGACATTATTGCTAATATTATGAATAATAAGTGCTTTACGCTGTAGCACCAGACTAGAAGGAATGGAATCGCTGACTAGCAGAGTGACTGCTAGCTGAATAAAGTAAGACTGGGCGTATAATAAGCGTATTATTAATTATTTCTAATAAGCGTATAATTATTGCTAATATGTATAATTGTTTGACATTATTGCTAATATTATGAATAATAAGTGCTTTACGCTGCAGCACCAGACTAGAAAGAATGGAATCGCTGACTAGCAGAGTGACTGCTACCTGAATAAAGTAAGACTGGGCGTATAATAAGCTTATAATTAATTATTTCTAATAAGCGTATAATTATTGCTAATATGTATAATTATTTCACATTATTGCTAATATTATGAATAATAAGTGCTTTACGCTGTAGCACCAGACTAGAAGGAATGGAATCGCTGACTAGCAGAGTGACTGCTAGCTGAATAAAGTAAGACTGGGCGTAAGAGTCGACAAATATTGACAAATCTAAGATAAGTATTCCTCCAATTCCATGAAAATTATAAATTTGTTTACTTTTAACCAAAGATATTATAGATAGATAGATATTTATTGCAAAACAAAAGCCTCTTTGGGCCATGGCAAAAACAAACACAGTCAAACAGTTCGTAGTAACGAACTGTAAGTAAGGAGCGACCCGGCTCAATGGTAACCGAAACTCTAGAAAACGGGTTATTGATACCAATAGATATATCAAAAGAATCAGATTTCAATGCTGATTTCAAATATATAAGTTTCATTAAGTTTAGTGCTACCTATCAAAGGTTACGAGCCTGATAAAATTTGCCTGGTTATCAAAAACAGGGGGAAACACCCCCTACAAGTCATAGGACCTTAATGAAAATCACACCATTAGATTCAGCTTATCAAAGAACCCTACTGTAGAGGTTTCAAACTCCTATCTGGAAAAATGTGGAATTTTACATTTTTTGCCAGAAGAAAGAACACGGATGCGTGTTTATTTGTTTGTTTGTTTGTTTGTTTTTTTGTTGTTTTTTTTCCAGGGGTAATTGTATTGTCCCAGTGGTCCTAGAATATCTTGGGAGGGCTTATTGGAACGGAAATTAAAAGTTCTAGTGTCCTTATTAAGTGACCAAAAAAAATGGAGGGCAACTAGGCCCCCTCCCACGCTTATTTTTTTCTCAAAGTCGCCCGATCAAAATTTTGAGATAGGCATTTGGTTCAGCATGGTCGAAAATATGATAAATATGTCTTTTAGGTTGACTTAATTCCCCGAAGTTCTCAGAGGGAGGGCTAAAAGCTATGAACTTTACCCTATGTTAACATATGGTATTGGTTATTGGGAAGTATACAGAAGTTTTCAGGAGGTTTTTTTTCTGGTAGTGGGAGGGAAGGGTGGGTCGGTGGTTATGTTGGAGGATCTGTTCATGAAGGAAGTTTTCATGGGGGAAGGGAAATTGCCATGAAGGGGGCGCCGGATTTGCCAGCATTATTTATTGGTTATTGGGAAGTATACAACCATTTTCAGGAAGGATTTTTTCTGGAGGGGGGGGGCTAGAGGAGGGGGTTACTCTGGAGAATATTTCCGTGGAGGATGTTTCTTTGGGGGCAGGGACATGTCTATGAAGGGGGCGCCGGATTTCCAAGCATTATTTAAGAAACGATCAGAAATTAAATAAAAAAAAACAAGTTTTTTCAACTGAAATGTAAGAAGGAATATTAGAACTTAAAACGAACAGAAATTATAACGTATGTGAGGGGGTTCTCCCCCAAGTCAATACCTCGCTCTTTACGCTACAGTTTTTTTTTATTGCTTTCAAAAGACCTATCTATTCCAATTAAACGGCCTTTGTGATTCAAGGGTTTCTGAATCAAAATTTTTTTTAACTTTTAACGTAAAGAGCGTGGTATTGACTAAGGGGAGAACCCCTTCATATAAGTAATAACATATACGTAATAAAAAAACAATAAAAAACAAGCGATACGGCTCAATAGTAATTGAAACTTTTAAAAACGAAATTTTGATGTCAATAAATGTATCAAAAGAATGTGTTTATAATGCTGATCCTAAATATATAAATTTTATTAAGTTTAGTATTCCTCATCAAAGGCTACGAGCCTGAGAAAATTTACTCGATTTTTTAAAGAGGGGGAAACATCCCCTACAAGTGAAAGAATTTTAATGAAAATTACACCGTCAGATTCAGCGTATCAGAAAACCCTATTACATAGGTTTCAAGCTCATATCTGCAAAAATCTGCAACTTTGTATTTTTTGACAGAAGAAAAATATACGAATATAGAAGTTAGTTACGTAAGTTAATTTGTAAAGACATCCATTTAGCAAAAGAAAAGTAAAATTTTTATGCAAATAAAAGCTGCATTAACTAAAAAACGATCAGAAATTAAATAAAAAAAACAAGTTTTTTAAACTGAAAGTAAGGAGCGACATTAAAACTTAAAACGAACAGAAATTATTCCGTATATGAAAGGGCTGTCCCCTCCTCAACGCCTCGTTCTCTAAGCTAAAGTTTCACTCTGTCTTACAACTTTATATAAACAATAAAAAACTTTAGCGTAAAGAGCGAGGCATTGAGGAGGGGACAGCCCCTTTCATATACGGAATAATTTCTGTTCGTTTTAATGTCGCTCCTTACTTTCGGTTTAAAAAACTTGTTTTTTTATTTAATTGCATATAAAGTCAAAACAAATGATAATAACATATATAACAATAACTAAACATAGCCCATAGCCAATAAAAATAAAATAACATAACAATTGCAGCACAAACGCACACATAATACTATAAAACTAACTCACATAATCACACACAATGTCACACACATAATAATAATATTAATACTATTCGTGTATTCAAAAGCTTTTATACAGGGCCATGTACACTATACATCAAATATAAAAGGAAAAAAAAAGTAAAACTCCCTTCAGCCTTCTTTTTCCAAACCATAACAAATCTTCTTCACAATAGTTCCTTTTTTATCTTTAGGGCCTGATCAACAAATCTACATAATCTACACATGAGGCTAGGTATCGTCAGAGACAACATGCCCCGAAGTGAAAAATTACTTTTCCCCAAAATACCCTCCCTCAAATCAGTAAGCCCCTGGCATCGGCACAGAAAATGGTCCAGATTTTCCTCTTCAATATTACAAATGGGACACGTGTACCTAGACGCCGGGAACCCCTTACCTCCCTCAAATACTTTACTCCTCCATCTTAAAGGCAAACAGTTGGCCCGCAGCTGCAACCAACTTTTAACCAAAGATATTATATTATTAGTCTTCAAATGTCGGTCAAATTTCATTGAAGAGCAGAGCCTGGGTTGGAAAAAAATTCTGGGTTGTAAAAATTACATGATTGGTCATATGGGGAATTCTATGGAGAAACACAATTTTTGTGAAAAAAAAATAATGTGGCTAAGAAACTGTTCGTTCTTTGTACAGGCCTAAAATTTCACACAGAAGATGATATCCGAAGATATGCTTCCGAAATAATGTTAATGTCACAACTATATACCAGCAGATTGAAAGCACAATTTTTGACAAGACAGTTTTGGAGATTAAGCTCTCTTTCTCTCTTTTGGTTTACTGCTGTGATCTTCCTTTCCTCCTTCGCCTAAAGTCAGTATACAAGTCTTATTCTGTCCACAAACAAAAGACGCAAGGAAATCTTTTGAAGTCACGCTGTTTTGTGTCTAAAATATTCTAAGTTCTCTACTTTTAGCTAATTGGATTACATACCTTTTAAAACTAAAATACATTCAATTTTTGGAGGGTAGTCGTTTGGATAATTTGGAGAATAAAATTCTTTGAGACGCAAGTTTCCTTCAGTGAAATTCCGACAAAGAAACTCGTTCTTCGGTTTGTATTCCGTGAGTTGACAAAAAGCTGCAAAAAGAAATTAAATTTAAGCATATTATTTTGCACATTCAGAGAGCATAGTACCTATGCTCCTAACAAGTAAACAGGGTTTGGATTCCTTTTAGAGCTATGAGGGGAGGGGGGGGTCTCCATATGTAATGTGTGCTCACATATGCTAATGTTGTCCATTTCTACATGTTATCTTCGGACTCTATTGGGGGAGAGGGAACTGAGAACTTTTTTTTAACCATTATTGGTGCTCGGAAAGTATAAGGGAACGCCAATTAGATTCATAAGCTGAGAATCCACACACACACACTATATATATATATATATATATATATATATATATATATATATATATATATATATATATATATATATATATATAGTGTCGGGCCCCGACACTCGGGAGGCTTCTATATATGGATTCCCGTTGTCACTTGTCTTCTAACCGCATACGTGAGCATGTTCTTAATGTCATGACGTCATCACAGGTTCGTTACACCCACCCTGGGAAAAATACGATTTTTTCCCTTAAAGCTATGACCTATTTAGATTGTTTTGTGGTCGGTCATACTCATTTTCTCGCTGTCCTTTTAATCCTCGCTGTCATTTATCATCTAGCCATATATTACTTCGTTCT
Organism: Artemia sp. Qi Xiang Cuo; assembly: GCF_049724085.1. Classification (NCBI taxonomy): domain Eukaryota; kingdom Metazoa; phylum Arthropoda; class Branchiopoda; order Anostraca; family Artemiidae; genus Artemia; species Artemia sp. Qi Xiang Cuo. The sequence goes on from NC_142804.1 coordinate 16,238,806, forward strand.
CGCTGTGGTATATCTTTTAGTCTAATGTATCTTTACTTCTTATTTTCATTCCTGATTCGTTCTACCCTTGATGTCGCATGTATTGTAACCGAATATTTCTTTGATATTCACTTTTGTTTTGACCTATTTTAATTTTTGCTGCCGGTTATCTTCGGACCAGATATTTTTTTGTTCTTCACTTTTGTTTTTGACTCGTAATTTTCGCTTACGCAAGTATTCTGACTGCATATTCATTTTCGGTTATCATTACTTTATATTTTTTGTCAATGCCCTTTACCTTAGCCTCTCGGATTGGTCAGATCTGGTCAGATCGGATTGGTCTTATCAGGTTTAATAATCTAGGTTCTTCATTTGCCCTTTAGGCATATAATTATCTCTTTACTGGCTTTACTTACTCTAGGCATTATGAAACTACTTAAAACGCCTTTTATAAATAGACTAACTACACTTGTATTTTATACTTAGCTATGTTCCTTTTGAAATGGCGTATGCGTCATGGATATAAAAACGAAACGTTCACTCTTGGGGGGGGGGGGGTTATGATATAATTTATTCTCTTGCAATGCACTCATAAATATTAAATCAATCACATGATTACTCTTGTCAATCATGTGTTTCTTGTGTAATTTTGCCTGCATAATAGACACTAAAAACGATACAACCACCACTGAGGCATATGTGACGTATGTATGCTTCTCGACTTTATTCATAGATATGATGTCACTTACATAAATATTGTTTTCCAAAATTGAGGCTTTTGAACGAATTTTTTGAAACTTCTGACCTATATAGATCGTTTTTTCAGGCCATAAAATCCCAGGATACCAATTTTCCCGAAAAAATATGGAGCTGTTTTCAAGGAAAAATATTTAAATAAATACATATATAAATAAATCCACAATAATTGCTCGTTTAAAAATATATTATATTTATATATGTTGTAGGAAAAAAGTAATTTTCTGAAAATATGATTTTTGCCGACATGTTTGTATTTTAAAAGGTTTTCTCGGCATCTCCTGGGTGAGAGGGAGTTAGAATTTGATTTTAATCTACAAAATGGCCGGGAAATCTAACAGATTCTTACTCAAACACTTGTAGTGCGAAGACGACTTCTAAAGGGGTAAACGACAAAACAGCTAGCTACTTTGGAATGAAGATGAACGCCTGCAAGACCAAGGTGATGAGAGTATCATGGCATGCAGAGACTGATCCCCCTCCCTCACCAAAGTTACTATCCGGGGTAAGGAAATTGAATGGGTCGACCAATTTATTTACCTAGGAAGTGTACTGACATTCCAAAACGACTCATGAAAAGACATCAAACGACGTCTGGCTCTGGCCTCCGCATGCTTCAAGTCCCTACACTCTATTTGAAAAAATAAGCATCTCCCCTTAAAACTGAAGATGCAACTCTTCCGGGTTTTAGTGATTCCAATTGCAAAGCTTGGAACAGATACATGGACTTTAAAAGCCGATGACAAGCACTGACTGGCGGCATTTGAAACTAAATCGCTCAGAAATATCTGTGGTATCACTTATCTTGAGCGAGTAGCCGGCGAACAACTGCTGTCCTCCTTTGATTACCTTCAAACCATCATGCAGATCGTCAAAATCCAACAGCTTCGATGGTTAGGACACGTTCAGCGCATGTTCCCAACCCAACTGCCTAAAATATTCTTTGAGGGAAGAATAATTGCCTCTCGCCCCAAGGGACGACCTCCCAAGTGCTGGTGGGAAAGCTTTTCTGACTACCCCACCCAAGTACCGCTGAGGACTTGAGAGGCATACCGAAAATATTGTTATGATGCCAATAGAGGAGAAGTTCCAAATCAGCCAACCCGGCCGGAGGGGAGTTAAGTATGTAAGTAAATATAGCAGTTCGTAAATAAGCTACAGTATGGCAACGTAACTAATAAATTTAGCTTTTATTTTGACTTAAAACTGGGCAAAAAGGAGATGTGATTGCACAAATGTCACCGAAAACTTTGAAGCGGAAATTTCACCGAAATATTACCAAGACCGAAAATCTTATGACCTATAATGCATAGATTTGAATCAAAATTGCACAAATTGGAGCATAGATTGCAAGAACAGTAGTCAAGATTCCAAGTAAAAAAAAAAATGTATACACGTGTAGAAATAACTGGGCCGCGAATTGAAAAAATGAAGTCGAGATTGCAGGTATTGAAGTCGAGATTGCGGGTATTGTAGCCAAGATTTCCAAGAAATGTCATTGACTGAGAATGAACAAATAGAGGCCAAGATTGGAAGAAAAGTAACCAAGATTCCCAGTAAACCCTTTTCATGAAAACATGGGTTAAAAATAGGAAGAAAGTATATTTTAGACCAAGGGCACCGGCAGAAAATTTTTCAGGGGGGGGGCACACACCAAGATATCAGTGGTTGCTGGGTGACAGGAAATATATTTCAGAAAATGTTTTTCGTAGGAATAAGTTTATTTTTAAATATTTTTATGAAAAAACTCTCAATTAAAAAGAGCAATTAAATTGCATGCAAAATGAAATAAAATACAATAAATTTTAAACTACAAGGATTCTTGGCAAAAGATTAATTTATTCAATTATTATGCATTCAACTTTAAAATAAAATCAAACTAAAACCAAAATTACAGAAAGATTTATTGCTTCAGTAAATTATAACAGATGTAGACTTGATAAATTTAATCTTAATTATAATATTAATTATATAATTAAGATGTAGACTTGTTGATTATAACAGATGTAGACTTGATACTTTTAATCTTAAAAGAAAATCAAACTCAAACCAAAATTACAGAAATATTTACTGCTTCCGTAGATTATTACAGATGCAACTTCCTACGCCTTTGGATAATTTATAGAAGGAGTATAGATACTCAAAACTCATCTTGCCTGCATAAATACCACGTTTTGATTTTATAACGGCCACGTAAAATGTACCTCTTTCATAACAGGACAATTCTCCCCCTCGAACTTAAATCCCTTTTATAATCAGACACTAAAAAAATAGAATAGTGAAAGAAAAACAAAATTTAAACTTACTATCCAGCTGTCAAATTGGCCCTCTTTCTTTTTATTGTCCTATTCAACTGAGTAAAATGAACAGGTTCAAAAAAAAATTTCGTTACAAGAGAATCTTATCCAATAGTTTGTGATAAAAGAAAAACCCGAAGTAAAAAGTGACTTGGACCAATATTCACCAAAACTAAAAATGGAATTCTCATGACAATTGCTAAACCGACAGTATTAGCTTTTTATGCTGATTCTAAATATATAAAATTCTTTCAGTTCATTGTTATCCACCCAAAACCAAAAATATGAGAAAATTTGCCTGATTTTTGAAAAAAAGGGAAACACCTCCCAAAAAGCAAGTGATCTTATTGAAAATCCCTTTATTAGATACATCATATCAGAGAGCCCTACCATAGAGGTTTCAAGGTCTGATATTCAAAATGTGGAATTTCGCTTTTTTTCCGAAGAAACATCGTCGATGCATGATTATTTGTTTTGTTTTTTTCCCCCAGGGGTGATTGAATAAAACTGAAGGTGCAAGATAATTGGGAGGGAGCTCATTCAAACGTAAATTTAAATCTCTTTTTTAAGCGACCATACAGATTGGGCCAGGGAAAGTCTTATTTTCTTGCTATTTTAGGCAAAAAACTGCGTCTTTACCCCGAAGAGGATGAATTTGCAATCAATTCAAAATTCTGAGAAACTAATTGATTTAAAAGTATCAATAACTATATTTAGTTAAGGAACCCACTTAGTTAAGGAACTCAGTAGCCCAAATGACCGGAAAGCTTTCATAAACAGTTTCTGTGAAAATGCAAATGACATAAGCAAACTTAGCAAATCTGCAAACGAATAGAAGCTTGGGGTCAGGTCAAAAGCTGCAGCAGTGAAAATCGTTGAGAAACCGAAATCTTCCAAGCCCGATCTTAATTTTACTGTTCTAGAACCCCTGCACATAGCTGTTCTTCGAAATGTCCCTGAGGACATGAACTGTGAAGGATTAAACAATCTGATCCCTTATAGTACGAAGACTGAACAGTGCGGGAAGTCCCGTTCTTTCAAAGTGTATTTTGACACTATCAGTGAGCTCCAACAATTCCTGAGTGTTTCGGTGATTATCGGCTACGAGCGTCTACCTGCAGTTCCATTTAAGTTCTTGCCAAAACCATGCTCTGTCACAAAATCGGTCACCTCGCTTCCCAGTGTACGGCTGAACCTTTATGCTCTAGATGTGGCTCAAATGAACATCGTTCTACGCGAGATGAACCATGCAGACAGCCGACATTCTGTGTTGATTGAAAAATTTGTAGTCACACGTGTTATAGTGTAAAATGTCCTTCAAACAGTAAACCATGAAAGAATTATCATCTGAAGCTTCTGCAGTTAAATGTGTATCGTGGAACATTAATGGCTCGTTCGCAAATAAATTCCGATTTTAAATGAGATAATTGAGCAAAATGAAGTTGTCTATTCACAAGAACATTTCGTCACAAGCCGCAGTAAAATTATTCTTAGTTTTAATAGTTCAGTTTCGGTTTATACAGTTTCCACGAAGCAGCTAAGTGGAAAAGGGCGACCCTCCGGTGGTGTTGCCACTATCGTTTGTTCGACTCAAAGATCTAGTGTATTCGAAGACAATGATAGCTTTCTAGCGGTTCGTGTTGAGGGCTGCGTTTTAATTAATGTATATTTGCCAACAAACTACCATGATGAGTGTTCGGAGTGTGCTTTCACTTTTTCTAGTGATGAACCCGGCCAGAGTTTTAACCGTATTAGATCCTTAAGCCTTAAATGCATATTAGTTGGTGACTTCAATTGCGATTTGACTGAACCGCTCTTATCTAGACCTTTACGTTCTACGCTGTTGCTTAGTATTTTTGGACACCAGTTTGATCTCAAGTGCAAAGATTTGAATTTTACTCACGTACACACCTCAAGGTCTACATCAGATCTCGATCATGTCGTAGCGTTTGCAAATCTCAGGATCTCGCCTGTCAAGGTTGTGCTTGAGTTTCAGCTGTCTGATCACTTACCAATACAGTCCTCAGCCGAGATTCCTTGTCACAGCTCCTATACACAAACACAAACAACGTCGAAAACACCTTTTAGGTCTCACCGTGATTTGCGTAAAATTAACCCTGTTTTATTTCAAGATGAAGCCACCAGAGTCCTTAGTAAGATCCGCGTCCTTTTCCATTTTCTCTCCAGATTTACTGCTCTTTCAAAGGAGGAAACACAACTATCAGTCGGCATATAGTGCGCAGAAATTAGCTATGCCCTTTGTGTGTGCTGAAAAAGCTGTCGTCCCTCAAAGTAGACCCCGTCATCCTACCCTTCCTAGCTGGCCCGAAGATCCAGAGTTAGCGGATACCTATCCTAAGTCTAAATGCTCGCTTCAACTTTGGATTTCTTGTGGACGACCCTGTGTGGGGGTAGTCAATCCAATTCGCCTGTTCACAAAAAGAAAGTTCACGAAGGAGCTAAAGGCTCAAGGAAAAAAGATGCCAAAAATCTGCAAGGACCAAAAAGATTCCTTCTCTCCTGTGGCGTTTTCTATCCTCTAAAAGCGATGAGTCTTGGTCCGCATCTGCTATCCTTCATTCTGAATGGTATGCGTACTATGAGTCAGAATTTTTGGCCCCTGACCCAGCCCTCAACGAAAGATACGAAGCTGAGTTGGACGACTTCTTAGCTAGTTGTCCTCAGGGTGATAATTTTGTAACAGAGGGAGCTATGTGCAAGGCTATCCCTCGCCTAAAACCAAAACGATTTTTTGGAATTGAAATCAGCGCACTCAATTTAAAAAGTGGTGAACCCGCTCTCATTAGTCACGTAAATCTCCTGATGCAGACTATCCTCATTCGTGGTATTGTCGCAACCACTTTCTCAATTGTAGATCTTACGCCGGTTCCTAAAAAAGAAAAAACTAAAAAGCAATGCTCCTCTTTCTGTTCAATCACGATTGCTACTTCTCTTTACAAGTTATTTCGACTTTTATTCGTAGATGAGTTTGAGAAACGGTGTTGCAGTCCTCCGAGACAATTCGGCATCCAACGCGGTATTGGTTGTCCTAGAACTCTCCATGTTGTTGCAAATGAACTCCTAGATGCACACAAATCAAGAGGAAGCCTAGCGATCGGTGGCTTGGACCTGCAGAGAGCGATTGATTCATTGATTCATGCGCTTATGTTGCTAAACTCAGCTAAAAGAGGAGTGAACTCAAATATCATTCAGACTTTCCGTGATCTTTACTCACGCCTTCGCGTGCTACTCAAGCTCTCTCCCGATAAAGGCATTCCGCCAGCACCACGGTCAGCTTTGAGACCAGTCCGCAAAAGTGCCCATCAGGTGGCAGTTTTATCACCCAATGTCTTCAACAACTACATTATTGAGCCACAAGATAGCTGTCCGTCATCATGCATTCTCAGTTCCATTGACATCTCCCTGGTATTCTATGCTGATGGCACGCTGAATCTCAGCCTGACGCTTAACCGTCTTTCAGAAATATTCTCATGTCTGCAGTCCAATTACGAGAAAGTCGGTCTGAGATCTAACGCCCAAAATTCGAAAGTCTTGTTTTACAATTGGAAGAATGACCCTCCTACTAATATCACACTAGGTGATTGCTCAGTAAAACCAGTTGATAAAATAGTATATCTGGGGATGCCATTAGGTACCTCATTACAGCATACCCGCTCCCTCCTATTGCTCACATCTTGAACGGCGAATTTCCAGCTCCTATGCCTTGATCGTTAAATCCACTCTGATATTTAACCGTGCACTACTGGCATGTATTTACAACGCCACCGCTCTGCCACATATATTATATGTGACCCCTTTAACATAGTTTAACAACAAAACATAGTTTTCTGATTCGGCGCTATAACCTAGCCGACCAAATTCTAACTGTTGAGAAACTTATTAGCCGGCAAAAAATAAAACCAGTAATTTTAAAGCACGAGTGGGCAAGTTTGCTTGTGTAATTATTCCATTTGTGTCCCATTTTTTTGTCTCTCTTTTCCTTTTTTTCCTTCCAAAAGTTTTTTTTTGCTGTTATTGTTGAAGAAGTTGTTGTTTTTGTTGTTATTTTTGAGTTTTTTTTCTCTCTGTTTCCTCTTTTCACATTATTCTATATACTCTGTAATTGTACATTTATTGTATACGATGGGTTTTCAATATATTATTATTATTATTATTTTAGGCTTCCCAGTTGCAATACAGGTAAGGCAAACGGTGGCAGGACTGGAATCAACTGAGATGATTCGCTTGATTTGTAATGAAATTAGGCTACGTCTGGTGATTTTAATGGACAAACTGTTTACTCTTCATGACGCTTCAGATAAACGTTGAAAGAGGAAAGGGGAGTAGGAATTGATTAGAATGGTTCTATATGCAGCTAATATGTTACTCTCCCATATCTAACAGCACAGAGGGGGAAAAGGTAAGGCAGGTCATCATGAGCCTCTCCAGAACATTTCTTTTGGGTGGCAAATACTGCTAGGAAATTAGTTTTCAGTAATTTTAAATGGTGCTATTTTCTTTTTCTATTTATATGAAGTATTTCAATGTATTTAAACAAATGTATGTAATATATTTATCGATAAGAAAGTCCTATAGCAGCTGTGATGGCTTCAGTTATATAGAAGATCAAAAGTCTCACAGAATTCCCATCCATTCAAACAATAATACCCCTTTTCATCCGACAGAAATTTTTAGTAATAATATTCATAAAAACTTTTTACCAAAATTACTATTTATCGCAAACTTTTGAAGTATATTCAAATTTCATCGAAAATTGAAATTGCACATTTAACCGTAGGACGGTACTAATCAACGTACAATTATTTATTTACACATTTTAAAGACAATTTCCCAGGGATTTATGGGACCGGTACCTCAAATTATCTCTTGGTTAGGCCTGGGTATAATTTGGAAAACAATCAAAAATCAAACATTAAAAAAATTTCAACTGAAAGCAAGGAACAGATTTGAAACCTATTTGAACAGATTATTCTTTATATGAAGGGGGCTTTTTCCTCCTTAGCTCTTTACTCTTTACTGTGGTTTGGCCTTTTTCCAAATTTTTAAAGAAAACTTGCAATTGGAAAGATAAGATTTTGCAAAGCACTAAAAACGTTTGTTTAATGAGCAAAGTGTTGAGAAGGGGGACAGTCCCCCTTATATACAGAGTAATTTATATTTGTTTTAAGTTTTAAACTTGCTCCTTATTTTAGTTGGAAAAACCTTTTCTGTATGTTTAATTACATTTCACGAAACTGTAAAGTTTTATGAATACAATGTTTTTGGTAACGCAGAAAAACAATCAATAATTGAATGATCTTTGTTTGGATTTTGACGGGTAATCAAAAAGTTCGTTGTAACAAACAAATTTTTCTTAGAAGCAACAATTTTTGGTTATGATAACAAGTTTTCTGCCAGAAGTAGCAAGTTTTCTATAGCACTAACAAATTTTCTCTTCGAAGCAACAATATTATTTCCTTAATACTAACAAACTTTTACCTAACACAATCAAATTTCTCTTAGAAGTAACATTTTTTCGCCAGTGATAATACATTTTCTGCTCGAACTAGCAAACTGTCAAGCAAAGATAGCAAATTTGTATTGGAAGTAAAAAATTTTCCGTTTATGATAACAAGTTCTCTGTCAGAAGTACCAAGTTATCCTTAACACTAACAAAGTTTCTCATCAAAGTAACAACTTTTTCCTTAATACTAACAAACTTTTACTTAATACACTCAAATTTCTCTTATAAGTAACAGTTTTTTTTTTCTTAGCAGTAACAAATCTCTCCTAATAGCACCAAGTTTTCCGTCAAAGATAACAAATTCCTCATAGAAGGAACAATTTTTCGTCAATGATAAAAAGTTATCTGTTAGAAGTAACAAGTTTTCTCTCAAAGATACAAAATTTTTCTTAGAAGTAACCATTGTTTTCGTTATGATAACAAGTTTTCTGTCAGCAGTACCAAGTTTTCCTCAACACTAACAAATTTACTTTTCGAAGTAACAAAATTTTCCCTTGGTACTAACCAAATTCTGCATAACACACTCCAATTTCTCTTAGAGGTAACAGTTTTTTTTTCTTATCAGTAACAAATTTTTTATAATACCACCAATTTTTCGTCAAAGATAACAAATTTCTCATAAAAGTAACAATTTCTTGTCAGTGATAACAAGATCAATGTTAGAGGTAACACGTTTTCCATCAAAGATAAAAAAAATTTCTTAGAAGTAACAATTTTTCGTTATGATAACATGTTATCTGTTAGAAGTAACAAGTTTTCAGTCAAAGATACCACATTTTTCTTAGAAGTAACAATTGTTCATTATGATAACAAGTTTTTAGTCAGAAGTACCAAGTTTTTCTTATCATTAACAAATTTTTTCTGCGAAGTAACAACATTTTTCCTAAAGACGAACTAACTTCTACTTGACATTCTCAAGTTTCTCTTAGAAGTAACATTTTTTTTTGTTAGGATTAACAAATTTCTTCTACTAGCACCAAGTTTTCGTCAAATATAGCAAATTTCTCATAAAAGTAACAATTTTTTGTCAGTGATAACAAGATATCTGTTAGAGGTAACAAGTTTTTTGTCAAAGCTAACAAATTTTTCTTAGAAGTAACAATTTTTGTTATGATAACAAGTTTTCTGCCAGAAGTAGCAAGTATCCCTTAATACTAACAAACTTTTACTTAACACACTCAAATTTCTCTTAGAAGTAACAGTTTTTTTTCTTAGCAGTAACAAATTTCTTCTAATAGTACCAAGTTTTCCGTCAAAGATAACAAATTTTTCTTAGAAGTAAGAATTTTTTTTTCGTTTATGATAACAAGTTTTCTGTCAGAAGTAGCAAGTTTTTTTTAACACTAACAAATTTTTTTTTCAAAGTAACAACATTCTCCCTTAATACTAATAAAATTTTACTTAACACACTCATATTTCTCTTAGAAGTAACAGTTTTTTTCTTAGCAGTAACAAATTTCTTCTAATAGTACCAAGGTTTCCGTCAAAGATAACAAATTTTTCTTAGAAGTAAGAACTTTTTTCGTTTATGATAACAAGTTTTCTGTCAGAAGTAGCAAGTTTTTCTTAACACTAACAAATTTTCTCTTCGAAGTAACAACTTCTTCCTGAATAATAACAAACTTTTACTTAACACACTCAAATTTCTCTTAGAAGTAACAGTTTTTTTTTCTGAACAGTATCAAATTTCTTCTAATAGCACCAAGTTTCCGTCCAATATAACAAATTTCTCATAAAAGTAACAATGTTTTGTCAGTGATAACAAGATATCTGTTAGAGGTAACAAGTTTTTTGTCAAAGCTAACAAATTTTTCTTAGAAGTAACAATTTTTGTTATGATAACAAGTTTTCTGCAAGAAGTAGAAAGTTTCCCTTAATACTAACAAACTTTTACTTAACACACTCAAACTTCTCTTAGAAGTAACGGTTTTTTTCTTAGCTGTAACAAATTTCTTCTAATATTACCAATTTCTCCGTCAAAGATAACAATTTTTTTTAGAAGTAAGAATTTTTTTTTCGTTTATGACAACAAGTTTCCTGTTAGAAGTAGTAAGTATTTCTTAAAACTAAAAAACTTTCTCTTCAAAGTAACAATATTTTCTCTTAATACTAACAAACTTTTACTTAACACACTCAAATTTCTCTTAGAACAAACAGTTTTTTTTCTTAGCAGTAACAAAATTCCTCTAATAACACCAAGTTTTCGTCCAATATAACAAATTTCTCATAAAAGTAACAATGTTTTGTCAGTGATAACAAGATATCTGTTAGAGGTAACAAGTTTTTTGTCAAAGCTAACAAATTTTTCTTAGAAGTAACAATTTTTGTTATGATAACAAGTTTTCTGCCAGAAGTTAAAAGTTTCCCTTAATACTAACAAACTTTTACCTAACACAATCAAATTTCTCTTAGAAGTAAAATTTTTTCGCAAGTGATAATACATTTTCTGCTCGAACTAGCAAACTGTCAAGCAAAGATAGCAAATTTTTATTGGAAGTAAAAATTTTTCCGTTTATGATAACAAGTTCTCTGTCAGAAGTACCAAGTTATCCTTAACACTAACAAAGTTTCTCATCAAAGTATCGACTTTTTCCTCAATATTACCAAACTTTTACCTAATACACTCAAATTTCTCTTATAAGTAACAGTTTTATTTTTCTCAGCAGTAATAAAAATTTTTCTCATAGCACCAAGTTATCCGTCAAAGATAAAAAAATTCTCATAGAAGTAACAATTTTTCGTTAGTGATAACAAGTTATCTGTTAGAAGTAACAAGTTTTCTCTCAAAGATACAAAATTTGTCTTAGAGGTAACCATTGTTTTCGTCATGATAACAAGTTTCCTGTAAGCAGTACCAAGTTATCCTCAACCCTATCAAATTTTCTCTTCGAAGTAACAACTTTTTCCCTTAATACTAACAAAACTTTACTAAGCACACTCAAATTTCCCTTAGAAGTAACAGTTTTTTCTTAACAGTTAAAAATTTTTTCTAATAGCACCAAGTTTTCCGTCAAAGAAGACAAATTTCTCATAAAAGTAACAATTTTTTGTCAGTGATAACAAGATATATGTTAGAGGTAACAAGTTTTCCATCAAAGATAAAAAAAATTTCTTAGAAGTAACAATTTTTCGTTATGATAACATGTTATCTGTTAGAAGTAACAAGTTTTCAGTCAAAGATACCACATTTTTCTTAGAAGTAACAATTGTTCATTATGATAACAAGTTTTCAGTCAGAAGTACCAAGTTATCCTTATCACTAAAAAAATTTGTCATCGAAGTAACAACATTTTTACTTGATACTAACCAACTTTTACTTGACACACTCAAATTTCGCCTAGAAATAACATTTTTTTTTCTTAGCAACAACAATTTCTTTTTAATAGCACCAAGTTTTTCGTCAAAGATAACAAATTTCTCATAAAAGTAACAATGTTTTGTCAGTGATAACAAGATATCTGTTAGAGGTAACAAGTTTTTTGTCAAAGCTAACAAATTTTTCTTAGAAGTAACAATTTTTGTTATGATAACAAGTTTTCTTTCAGAAGTAGCAAGTATCCCTTAATACTAACAAACTTTTACTTAAAACACTCAAATATCTCTTAGAAGTAACAGTTTCTTTTCTTAGCAGTAACAAATTTCTTCTAATAGTACAAAGTTCTCCGTCAAAGATAACAAATTTTTCTTATAAGTAAGAATTTTTTTTTCGTTTATGATAACAAGTTTTCTGTCAGAAGTAGCAATTTTTTTTTAACACTAACAAATTTTCTTTTCGAAGTAACAACATTCTCCCTTAATACTAATAAAATTTTACTTAACACAGTCATATTTCTCTTAGAAGTAACAGTTTTTTTCTTAGCAGTAACAAATTTCTTCTAATAGTACCAAGGTTTCCGTCAAAGATAAAAAAAATTTCTTAGAAGTAAGAATTTTTTTTTTCGTTTATGATAACAAGTTTTCTGTCAGAAGTAGCAAGTTTTTTTTAACACTAACAAATTTTCTTTTCGAAGTAACAACATTTTCCCTTAATACTAACACACTTTTACTTAACACAGTCAAATTTCTCTTAGAAGTAACAGTTTTTTTTCCTTAGCAGTAACAAATTTCTTCTAATAGCACCAAGGTTTTTTCCAAGATAACAAATTTCTCATAAAAGTAACAATGTTTTGTCAGTGATAACAAGATATCTGTTAGAGGTAACAAGTTTGTTATCAAAGCTAACAAATTTTTCTTAGAAGTAACAATTTTTGTTATGATAACAAGTTTTCTGCCAGAAGTAGAAAGTTTCCCTTAATACTAACAAACTTTTACTTAACACACTCAAATTCTCTTAGAAGTAACAGTTTTTTTTCTTAGCTGTAACAAATTTCTTCTAATATTACCAATTTCTCCGTCAAAGATAACAATTTTTTTTAGAAGTAAGAATTTTTTTTTCGTTTATGATAACAAGTTTTCTGTCAGAAGTAGCAAGTTTTTTTTAACACTAACAAATTTTCTTTTCGAAGTAACAACATTCTCCCTTAATACTAATAAACTTTTACTTAACACACTCATATTTCTCTTAGAAGTAACAGTTTTTTTTCTTAGCAGTAATCAATTTCTTCTAATAGCACCAAGTTCTCCGTAAAATATAACAAATTTTTCTTAGAAGTAAGAATTTATTTTTCGTTTATGATAACAAGTTTTCTGTCAGAAGTAGCAAGTTTTTTTAACACTAAAAAATTTTTTTTTTGAAGTAACAACATTTTCTCTTAATACCAACAAACTTTTACTTAATGCACTCATATTTCTCTTTGAGCGAACAGTTTTTTTTCTTAATAGTACATAATTTTCTTCTAATAACACTACGTTTTCAGTTAAACAAAGAAAATTTCTCAGTGAAGTAATAATTTTTCGTCAGTGATAACAAGTTATGTGCTAGAAGTAACAAGTCAAAAATACCAAATTTTTCTTAGAAGTAACAATTTTTAATTTAGATTCAAGAAGTTCATTTTCGGAACGACAAAGGTTGAAAATGTCCTAAAGGGTGAGGGCTGGTGTAATATGATGGGCTGGTGCCATTGTGAAAACAGTTTTGCAGCGACATTCCGCTCTTGGCCATAAGCACACTTTTTATTGGTTTGGGTATCTACTCTTCTCGCAAGATGAGCAACTTATTTTCAAACCTCTCCCATTAGGTGTCATTGCATAAGATGTGCACCACCGTTATTACACAGGAACCGCGTGTGTGCCATGCTCGGGAGGATTCTCCCATGGGGTCCTTTTAGTCTAGCTTGTGAGATACAATGGGGTCTTTCACATAAAACCCGGTCACTGAAATCCGGGAGATCTTCCAGAAAAAACAATGTACCAAAAAATTGCTAGGAATCATGCCAATATAGAAAAAAATAATAGAATGCGTGGAATCCTATCTGGTCTGCAAGGGGTGGGAATCTTGCCAAAAATGGAAATCTTGCCAGCCAGGAACAGGTGCGAGGGGTTAGGAGCTTCCCTTATCTGACTTCCAGAAATTCCCTATTAATTTCCCTATTACTACTACTTTTTAAATTGTCTCGAGCAAGATCATTTTTTAACCTCCTTTATCGTCTAGCCGAAGTCCGGATTCCACCCCCTGATTGAGTAGACACAGATCAAACTCCCCTGCAGCATTCGGGGTGGTTGGGAACAAAAAATTTTCCCCTTTGCGCGTTTTGATATTTTTGATGAAAAATGTCCCTGGGGTTGCGTCAGGTCTGAGACAAACCGTTCGGAGGGGTGGAGACTTCCTAGGAGGCGGTCAAAGATCGGGCCAGCACTTTAGCGGGCGGAGGCGGGCTAACAATAAATAAACACTTAAAAAACAATAAAAATTAGCGCTTTGCTTAACGATAGAAAAATTATAAATAAAACAGTGAAAAAAAGCAGTCTTGATCTGGCGACAGAAAAAAACGGGCTTCCACCCCCAAAGACGGTCCCCCTCCCCGGAGTCCTCTCCCGTTATTTTTCCTTAAATTAAGCATGTTATTGTTTATATTTCATCCCATCTAAATCCATTTCATGTTTTGTTTTCCCAATTGCATTTTCCTGTCTCAAAAACATTGTATTTTGTTAAAGGCCCTCAGAAATAGCTCAATAGTGCCTAAAAATTTACCTCTGATAGCACCCCCTCCTCTAAAATTGGCTGCTAGGAGCTCCCCCTTCTTTCTTTAGTTTATACATGTTATTGTTTATATATTTTAACCCATTTTAAGCCTTTTCATGTTTTGATTTTACGTTTGCATTGACTGTCTAAAAACGCTGTATTTCGCTAATGGGTCTCGGAAATGCCCCAATAGTACGTAAAAATTTACCTCTGACAACACTCCCTACTCTGCAATTGCCTACAATAAGCCCTTATGTTTCTTTATTTTATGCCTTTATCCCATTTTAAGCCTTTTCCTGTATTGATTTTAAGTTTGCATTGTCCTGTCTAAAAATCGCTGTATTTTGTTAAGGGTTCTAAATGTGTCTTAAATTTGCATCTAACATCAACCTTATTCCTCCGGTAGTGCATGCTATGGGGAGGGGGGGTATTGTTGCGATAGTGTGAAATCTAATATCCCACATAAAGAAAGGATACATTTCCCCTTTGTATAAACATCTCGTCAGAAATTGTCTCTGAAAATCAATAAACTCCGGGCTCGTGTCTAATGATGCAGGTGCACTGAAAAATAACGGCACTTGCTATGGAACACCTGTGACGTCAAAGGGGGTGTGCTATTTACCAAAAGTATTTTTCTAGTACAGAACATTAGAAATGTCTTCTTAGTTCTCTCGGTTAAGGCACAAATCAGTTGGATGGGAGAGACTTTTCAAGTCCTGGTGGGGTCAAGAAGTAAG
The DNA here is from genome assembly GCF_049724085.1 of Artemia sp. Qi Xiang Cuo. NCBI lineage: Eukaryota > Metazoa > Arthropoda > Branchiopoda > Anostraca > Artemiidae > Artemia > Artemia sp. Qi Xiang Cuo. Next base: position 16,254,220 of record NC_142804.1, read on the forward strand.
GAATAAGAAAAAGAAAAAATATGAAAGGTGTTTCGAGCGAAAAATGAAACGCCGAAAAAAGAAAATGTCTTGAGGCTTTTGGGGAAAAAAATTGTTAAAATGGTATTATCTGACAGTGATGGATGCGCCGTCCATGCGTAAGATGTACTGACCTTACATAAAGTGTGTACCGCCATTAAGTTAATGAAAAAAACGCTTTGGGTGTGTGTCACATGACGTCAGAGGGCTGTCATAGAAATCCAATGCTAGTTTTCCAATGAGCCTATTTAAAGCGCGGTGGTGTGTCCCGGGAATATTGCCAGCTGGAAGCAGGGATGTCGTGATGTCAGAGGGCTTGTCACAGAAATTCCAAAGGGGTGTGTCACATGACGAAACATGCGCTAGAAATCTTGCCTAGAAACAGGGGCGATGGGTTAGGAGCTTCATTTAGAATTCCCGATTATTAAAAACACATTCCTAATAATTGAAAAATCTGAGAATCTTGCCTGGGCATGCCAAATCTTGCCTAGAGAAAGAGGGCAAGGGGCTAGGAGCTCCCCATATTATTAAACTTGGGAATTATACCGACCACATTCCAAGTAATTGAAAGATATCCAAGGATTGAAAGATATCCAGGATTCCAAGGATGGGAATCCTGCCAGCTGGGAACAGGTGTGAGGGTCTAGGAACTTCACTTGTTAATTTCCGTCTGTTAATTTCTCTACCTGTCTGCTTGAATAGATTGACCCCCACTACTCCTATCCCCGACTCAACTCCTAAAAAGGATCTTACTCCTATCAGAGCCCAGATTAATCTTTGAACCTTTTTTAGTGCTTGACAACTTTTTATAAATAGAGGTGCATAAATAGAATAAATAGATAATAAATAGAGGTGATGGCCGCATAAAATAAAGGGAATCAAATTCTATTGAGGATTTTTTCTCTGCTAGCGAGGATTTTTCTAGGAGGAGACTGCCTTCCATCTCCTAGCCAAAACACATTTCCTAGCCATTTCCTAGCCATCTCCTAGCCAAAACAATGATGTGTATTTTAGACAGCCATTTTTAATTTTGAGAAGTGGTCTTTGGACTAAGAATGGAGAAAGGATTCCTTTCTTCCTACTTTTGTACAGACGTGTCTACAAGTAACTATCTCAAAGTTGTAAGGCCAATAGTAATGGTGAGAAAAATTAAATAATAGTAATTTGCACGAAAGAAAGCTGAACTCGAATATAGTAATATCCAGGCTGATCCTAAGTAACAATCACTTAAATTACCATCTTTTTATGGTAGGGGGAGGGGGATGAAAAACTAGTCAAATTATACAGAAAATGTAAGTAATGTCAGACTTATTGAGGTTTAAGGAGGAGTAGGTTCTAGTAGATACGATGTCAGCTCCATTTCGTCCAATATCGGTGACATTTTTTGGAATTCTTGGAGACAATTCTTGCATTCTTTGCTATATAAGGGTAACTATAGAGAAAAATTTGATTGCAAAATTGTTAAAATAGAGGTTCAACACCCTTCTCGATAAAATGTTCTGGTCCGTTCATTACTAAAATGTAAGATTTATGAGCACCTTGGTTGCGATGCACCTTGGTCGAAACTTGCTATGTTGCACCGCGAATAATTACAGGAGAAAGAAAGAAAAAAAAATTAGTAAACGGTTTCAAAGTGTAAATATAACTTTTAAATAGTAAATTCAAATTTATTTGAATTTTAATTAATAGCTAATAGAATTTTATATCAATTGTTTAATCAAATTAATCAATTGATCTAACCAATGGTGCTGGTTCTTAAGAATAAATTATATCCTTAGAATAATAAAGTGTTAATTAACAGGAAAAAAAGAATTCTATGAATTATGTCATATAAATTCTTTATTTCTTTAATTGCGCTCAAATATCCTTGCCAGGATAGTCCGCCATTCTCAAGTCACTCTTTGGAACAGTTCTTCGAGTATTTGAACTGTTTAAGTCATTAATCGGATGCCATATTTCTAATCAGCTTAGACCATAGCCTGTTTTTTAATCCTACTTTTCCTACTCGAAGGCGTGTTTTTTTGTTTTTTGCTTTTTGCTGTTACGATCTCAATTCTGTTATCCTCTTGACAAAAGACAGACGCGTCAGTTGTAAATGCAATTACCTCTTCCCTTGATTTTACTCCACCCTCGGACATTGAAATATCCTTTTTAGGTATTTTCATTCAAAAACATCTCAATTGTCTTTTTCTCTGTTCTTTCAATCATTTTTTTTCTGCTCAGTGGCTTGATTTTTATTTGTTTTTTATTTGATTTTATGTTGTATCTTGATGTGTTTGCCCCCATCTTTGGTTTAAAAATGGGGTACAGTTGTGCTTAATGGCACACCTCGGCTATAGACAGTCGAAGGAATGAGTAGAAAGGGGGGTACCAGCGCGGTACGTACCACGTGGTTTATGGTTTTCTCACTGAGAATGAAAAAACAGGAATTTTCTCACTTGGAAAAACAGGAATTTTCTCACATTTATGTCTGTTTTCATGGATGGTTATGTGTGTTGTTCGATTTATTTGATGTTTTTCAGGGATTTCAACATCAAATTATGGATGTTTTATGGTTTTTGTCAGTGAGAATTTGAAAAACAGGAACTTTCTCACATTTATGTCTGTTTTCATGGATGGTTATGTGTGTTGTTCGATTTATTTGATGTTTTTCATGGATGTTTTATGGTTTTTGTCAGTGAGAATTTGAAAAACAGGAACTTTGTCACATTTATGGATGTCAACAGCAATTTATGTCTGTTTTATGTCTTTAGGCGAACCTAACCTGAGAAATTGATTTACATAATCGGCGGGGATATTATTGATTCACAAAGGGGGAATTAAGAAACATTATGGCTTCTTTAATTTTAGGTCAGAGAGAAAAATTAATATTCTATTTTTAAATAGGGCTTCATTGATCTTTAGTGTCAGGACTTATAAATGACATCACTTGTTATCCCTGAATTATGCGGGAGTCTAAAGAGATAGAAATTCTATTTTTAAATAGGGCTTCACTGAGCTTTAAGTCGGAGAGATAAATTGATATTCTAACGAAACCTTAATAGTATAGCTAGGAAAATTTATGAGATGAAGAGATTAACGTAGGAAAGGGTTTCCTAGAAATTTGAAATGTGAAAGCACAGAGATGCCAAAAAACAAAAGGAACACACAGAAATTACTTTTAGGGGATTATCTGGGCGAAACGGTTTTAGACAGCTTATGGAATTATTTCGGCGAAACAGTTAGAGACATTTTAAAAGATGATTTAAAAGATGATTTTAGAAGAGGTTTTGAGTGTGGTCGTTACAATACACAAGTTGTATTATAACAGTGTTGTGAGGTCCCCTATCCCAACCCCAAAGGGCCCCGGTCCCCCTACCCTGATCCAAAGGGTTCCAATCCCCATACCCCAATCCAGAAGGAACCCCCCGGTCCCCAAAGGTTCCCAGGGCTCCCAAAGGGCCCCCCGACTCCCAAAGGCCCTCACCCGGTCCCCAAAGCCCCAAAGGGCCCCGATCCCCCTACCCCGATCCTCAAAGGTCCCCCAGGATCCCAATGGGCCACCGGACCCCCAAAGGCCCTCCCCGGGTCCTCAAAGGTCCCCCAGGCTCCCAATGGGCCACCGGACCCCCAAAGAGTCCCTCCCCCCTTTGGTCCCCAAAGAGCCCCCCTCCCTCTCCCTCCATATCCCCACCTCCTTCCCATCCCCTCCCCCTCCCCTCCCCTCCCACCCATCCCCTCCCCTCCTCCCCCTCCCCTCCTCCCCTCCCCTTCCCTTCCCCGTTTTTTAATATTTTTTTGTGCATTGAGACACAGAACGACCCTCCCCCCCCGGCCCCTCCCCCTAAAAAAAGGTCCCCCGACACCCCAAAGGCCTGATTTTTCAAACTTCAATTTGAATTTCTTACGTTGAAATGCAAGAGTTGGAATATTTCAGTAGTGTTTGGTTGTGGTTTACCTTGTCACAGTTACATTTTCTTGATTTTTCAAAGTTCATTTTGAATTTCTTTCATTGAAATGCAAGAGTTGGAATATTTTAGTAGTGTTTGGTTGTGGTTTACCTTGTCGCAGTTACATTTTCTTGATTTTTCAAAGTTCATTTTGAATTTCTTTCTTTGAGATGCAATAGTTGGACTATTTAAGTAGTGTTTGGTTGTGGTTTAAATTGTCACAGTTAAATTTTGTTGATTTTTCAAAGTTAATTTTGAATTTCTTTCTTTGAAATGTAAGAGTTGGAATATTTTATTAGTGTTTGGTTGTGGTTTACCTTGTCACAGTTACATTTTCGTTATTTTTCAAAGTTCAATTTGAATTTCTTTCGTTGAAATGCAAGAGTTGGAATATTTCAGTAGTGTTTGGTTGTGGTTTACCTTGTCACAGTTACATTTTCTTGATTTTTCAAAGTTATTTTTGAATTTCTTTCGTTGAAAAGCAAGAGTTTGAATATTTCAGTAGTGTTTGGCTGTGGTTTACCTTGTCACAGTTACATTTTCATGATTTTTCAAAGTTCATTTTGAATTTCTTTCTTTGAAATGCAAGTGTTGGAATATTTCAATAGTGTTTGGTTGTTGTTTACCATTTCACAGTTAAATTTTCTTTATTTTTCAAATTAATTTTGAATTTATATAGTTTAAATGCAAGAGTTGGAATATTTAATTAGTGTTTGTTTGTCGTTTACCTTGTCACAGTTACATTTTCTTGATTTTTCAAACTTCAATTTGAAATTATTTATTTGAAATGCAAGAGTTTGAATAATTAAGTAGTGTTTGGTTGTGGTTTACCTTATCACAGTTACATTTTCTTGATTTTTCAAACTTCATTTTTAATTTTTTTAGTTGAAATGCAAGAGTTGGAATATTTCAGTAGTGTTTGGTTGTGGTTTAACTTGTCAAAGTTACATTTTCTTGATTCTTCAATGTTCATTTTGAATTTCTTTCGTTGAAATGCAAGAGTTGGAATATTTCAGTAGTGTTTGGTTGTGGTTTACCTTGTCACAGTTACAATTTCATGATTTTTAAAAGTTCTTTTTGAATTTCTTTCGTTGAAATGCAAGAGTTGGAATATTTCAGTAGTGTTTGGTTGTGGTGTACATTGTCATAGTTACATTTTCTTTATTTTTAAATGTTCATTTTGAATTTCTTTCGTTTAAATGGAAGAGTTGGAATATTTCAGCAGTGTTTGGTTGTGGTTTACCTTGTCACAGTTACATTTTCTTGATTTTTCAAAGTTCATTTTGAATTTCTTTCGTTGAAATGCAAGAGTTGGAATATTTCAGTAGTGTTTGGTTGTGGTTTACCTTGTCACAGTTACATTTTCTTGATTTTTCAAAGTTCATTTGAATTTCTTTCGTTGAAATGCAAGAGTTGGAATATTTCAGTAGTGCTTGGTTATGGTCTACCTTGTCACAGTTACATTTTCTTGATTTTTCAAAGTTCATTTTGAATTTCTTTCGTTGAAATGTAAGAGTTGGAATATTTTATTAGTGTTTGGTTGTGGTTTACCTTGTCTCAATTTGTGTGTCGTGATTTTTCATAGTTCTTTTTGAATTTCTTTCGTTGAAATGCAAGAGTTGGAATATTTCAGTAGTGTTTGGTTATGGTTTACCTTGTCAAAGTTACATTTTCTTGATTTTTCAAAGTTCATTTTGAATTTCTTTCGTTGAAATGCAAGAGTTGGAATATTTCAGTAGTGTTTGGTTGTGGTTTACCTTGTCACAGTTACATTTTCTTGATTTTTCAAAGTTCATTTTGAATTTCTTTCGTTGAAATGCAAGAGTTGGAATATTTCAGTAGTGTTTGGTTGTCGTTTACCATGTCACAGTTACATTGTCTTGATAGTAAAATGTTCATTTTGAATATCTTTGGTTGAAATGCAAGAGTTGGAGTATTTCAGCAGTGTTTGGTTTGGGTTTACCTTGTCACAGTTCAAGTTTCGTGATTTTACAAAGTTCATTTTTAATATTTGTCGTTGAAATGCAAGATTTGGATTATTTCAATAGTGTCTGGGTGTGGTCTACCTTGTCAGAATTACATTTTCTTGATTTTTCAAAATTCAATTTGAATTTTTTTCGTTGAAATGCAAGAGTAGGAATAGTTGAGTAGTGTTTGGTTGTGGTTTTCCTAGTCACAGTTACATTTTCTTTATTTTTCAAAGTTCATTTTTAATTTCTTTCGTTGAAATGCAAGAGTTGGAATATTTCAGTAGTGTTTGGATGTGGTATACCTTGTCACAGTTACATTTTTATGATTTTTCAAAGTTTATTTTGAATTTCATTCCTTGAAATGCAAGAGTTGGAATATTTCTGTAGTGTTTGGTTGTGGTTTACATTGTCACAGTTACATTTTCTTGATTTTTCAAAGTTCATTCTGAATTTCTATCGTTGAAATGCAAGAGTTGGAATATTTCAGTAGTGTTTGGTTGTGGTTTACCTTGTCACAGTTACATTTTCTTGATTTTTCAAAGTTCATTTTGAATTTCTTTCGTTGAAATGCAAGAGTTGGAATATTTCAGTAGTGTTTGGTTGTGGTTTACCTTGTCACAGTTACATTTTCTTGATTTTTCAAAGTTCATTTTGAATTTCTTTCGTTGAAATGCAAGAGTTGGAATATTTCAGTAGTGTTTGGTTGTGGTTTACCTTGTCACAGTTACATTTTCTTGATTTTTCAAAGTTCATTTTGAATTTCTTTCGTTGAAATGCAAGAGTTGGAATATTTCAGTAGTGTTTGGTTGTGGTTTACCTTGTCACAGTTACATTTTCTTGATTTTTCAAAGTTCATTTTGAATTTCTTTCGTTGAAATGCAAGAGTTGGAATATTTCAGTAGTGTTTGGTCGTGGTTTACCTTGTCACAGTTACATTTTCTTGATTTTTCAAAGTTCATTTTGAATTTCTTTCGTTGAAATGCAAGAGTTGGAATATTTCAGTAGTGTTTGGTTGTGGTTTACCTTGTCACAGTTACATTTTCTTGATTTTTCAAAGTTCATTTTGAATTTCTTTCGTTGAAATGCAAGAGTTGGAATATTTCAGTAGTGTTTGGTTGTGGTTTACCTTGTCACAGTTACATTTTCTTGATTTTTCAAAGTTCATTTTGAATTTCTTTCGTTGAAATGCAAGAGTTGGAATATTTCAGTAGTGTTTGGTCACGGTTTACCTTGACACACTTTCATTTTCTGGATTTTTCAATGTTCATTTTTAATTTCTGTCGTTGAAATTTATGAGTTGGAATATTTCACTAGTGTTTGGTTGCTGTTGAACTTGGCACAGCTACATTTTCTTGATTGTTCAAAGTTTCGTTTGAATTTATTTCATTGAAATAAAAGAGTTGGAATATTTCAGTAGTGTTTGGTCGTGGTTTAACTTGTCACAGTTACATTTTCTTGATTTTTCAAAGTTCATTTTGAATTTCTTTCGTTGAAATGCAAGAGTTGGAATATTTCAGTAGTGTTTGGTTATGGTTTACCTTGTCACAGTTACATTTTCTAGATTTTTCAAATTCATTTTGAATTTCTATAGTTGAAATGCAAGAGTTGGAATATTTCAGTAGTGTTTGGTTGTCGTTTACCTTGTCACAGTTACATTTTCTTGATTTTTCAAACTTAATTTTGAATTTATTTCGTTGAAATGCAAGAGTTGGAATATTTCTCTAGTGTATGGTTGTGGTTTACCTTGTCACAGTTAAATTTTCTTGATTTTTCAAAATTCATGTTTAATTTTTTTCGTTGAAATGCAAGAGTTGGAATATTTCAGTAGTGTTTGGTTGTGGTTTACCTTGTCACAGTTACATTTTCCTGATTTTTCAAAGTTCATTTTGAATTTCTTTCGTTGAAATGCAAGAGTTGGAATATTTCAGTAGTGTTTGGATGTGGTTTACCTTGTCCCAGTTACATATTCTTTATTTTTCAAAGTTGATTTTGAATTTCTTTCGTTGAAATGCAAGAGTTGGAATATTTCAGTAGTGTTTGGTTGTGGTTTACCTTGTCACAGTTACATTTTCTTGATTTTTCAAAGTTCATTTTGAATTTCTTTCATTGAAATGCAAGAGTTGGAATATTTCAGTAGTGTTTGGTTGTGGTTTACCTTGTCACAGTTACATTTTCTTGATTTTTCAAAGTTCATTTTGAATTTCTTTCGTTGAAATGCAAGAGTTGGAATATTTCAGTAGTGTTTGGTCGTGGTTTACCTTGTCACAGTTACATTTTCTTGATTTTTCAAAGTTCATTTTGAATTTCTTTCGTTGAAATGCAAGAGTTGGAATATTTCAGTAGTGTTTGGTTGTGGTTTACCTTGTCACAGTTACATTTTCTTGATTTTTCAAAGTTCATTTTGAATTTCTTTCGTTGAAATGCAAGAGTTGGAATATTTCAGTAGTGTTTGGTTGTGGTTTACCTTGTCACAGTTACATTTTCTTGATTTTTCAAAGTTCATTTTGAATTTCTTTCGTTGAAATGCAAGAGTTGGAATATTTCAGTAGTGTTTGGTTGTGGTTTACCTTGTCACAGTTACATTTTCTTGATTTTTCAAAGTTCATTTTGAATTTCTTTCGTTGAAATGCAAGAGTTGGAATATTTCAGTAGTGTTTGGTTGTGGTTTACCTTGTCACAGTTACATTTTCTTGATTTTTCAAAGTTCATTTTGAATTTCTTTCATTGAAATGCAAGAGTTGGAATATTTCAGTAGTGTTTGGTTGTGGTTTACCTTGTCACAGTTACATTTTCTTGATTTTTCAAAGTTCATTTTGAATTTCTTTCGTTGAAATGCAAGAGTTGGAATATTTCAGTAGTGTTTGGTTGTGGTTTACCTTGTCACAGTTACATTTTCTTGATTTTTCAAAGTTCATTTTGAATTTCTTTCGTTGAAATGCAAGAGTTGGAATATTTCAGCAGTGTTTGGTTGTGGTTTACCTTGTCACAGTTACATTTTCTTGATTTTTCAAAGTTCATTTTGAATTTCTTTCGTTGAAATGCAAGAGTTGGAATATTTCAGTAGTGTTTGGTCGTGGTTTACCTTATCACAGTTACATTTTCTTGATTTTTCAAAGTTCATTTACAATTTCTTTCGTTTAAATGTAAGAGTTGGAATATTTCAGTAGTGTTTGCTTATAGTTTACCTTGTCACAGTTACATTTTCTTGATTTTTAAAACTTCATTTTGAATTTATTTCGTTGAAATGCAAGAGTTGGAATATTTCAGTAGTGTTTGGTTATGGTTTACCTTGTCACAGTTACATTTTCTTGATTTTTCAAAGTTCATTTTGAATTTCTTTCGTTGAAATGCAAGAGTTGGAATATTTCAGTGGTGTTTGGTTGTGGTTTACCTTGTCACAGTTACATTTTCTTGATTTTTCAAAGTTCATTCTGAATTTCTTTCATTGAAATGCAAGAGTTGGACTCTTTCACTAGTGTTTGGTTATGGTTTACCTTGTCACAGTTACATTTTATTGATTTTTCAAATTGAATTTTTATTTCATTAGTTTAAAATCCAGATTTTGTATATTTCAGTAGTGTTTTGTTGTGGTTTAGATTGTCACAGTTACATTTTCTTGATTTTTCAAAGTTCATTTTGAATTTATTTCATTGAAATGCAAGAGTTGGAATATTTCAGTAGTGTTTGGTTGTGGTTTACCTTGTCACAGTTACATTTTCTTGATTTTTCAAAGTTCATTTTGAATTTCTTTCGTTGAAATGCAAGAGTTGGAATATTTCACTACTGTATGGTTATGGTTTACCTTGTCACAGTTACATTTTCTTGATTTTTCAAAGTTCATTTTGAATTTCTTTCGTTGAAATGCAAGAGTTGGAATATTTCATTAGTGTTTTGCTGTTGTTTTAATAGGCAAAGATACATTTTCTTGATATTTATAATTTAATATTTAATTTATTTCGTTGAAATGTAAGAGTTGGAATATTTCAGTAGTGTTTGGTTGTGGTTTACCTTGTCACAGTTACATTTTCTTGATTTTTCAAAGTTCTTTTTGAATTTCTATCGTTGAAATGCAAGAGTTGGAATATTTCAGTAGTGTTTGGTTGTCGTTTACCTTGTCACAGTTACATTTTCTTGATTTTTCAAAGTTCATTTTGAATTTCTTTCCTTGAAATGCAAGAGTTGGAATATTTCAGTAGTGTTCGGTTGTGGTTTAACTTGTCACAGTTACATTTTCTTGATTTTTCAAAGTTCATTTTGAATTTCTTTCGTTGAAATGTAAGAGTTGGAATATTTCAGTAGTGTCTGGTTGTGGTTTACCTTGTCACAGTTACATTTTCTTGATTTTTCAAAGTTCATTTTGAATTTCTTTCTTTGAAATGCAAGAGTTGGAATATTTCAGTAGTGTTTGGTTGTGGTTTACCTTGTCACAGTTACATTTTCTTGATTTTTCAAAGTTCATTTTGAATTTCTTTCGTTGAAATGCAAGAGTAGGAATATTTCAGTAGTGTTTGGTTATGGTTTACATTGTCACAGTTACATTTTCTTGATTTTTCAAATTCATTTTGAATTTCTATCGTTGAAATGCAAGAGTTGGAATATTTCAGTAGTGTTTGGTTGTCGTTTACCTTGTCACAGTTACATTTTCTTGATTTTTCAAAGTTCATTTTGAATTTCTTTCATTGAAATGCAAGAGTTGGAATATTTCAGTAGTGTTTGGTTGTGGTTTACCTTGTCACAGTTACATTTTCTTGATTTTTCAAAGTTCATTTTGAATTTCTTTCGTTGAAATGCAAGAGTTGGAATATTTCAGTAGTGTATGGTTGTGGTTTACCTTGTCAAAGTTACATTTTCTTGATTTTTCAAAGTTCATTTTGAATTTCTTTCGTTGAAAATCAAGAGTTGTAATATTTCAGTAGTGTTTGGTTGTGGTTTACATAGTCAAAGTTACATTTTAATTATTTTTATATTTTAATTATTAATTTCTTTCGTTGAAATCTAAGAGTTGGACTATTTCACTAGTGGTTGGTTATGTTTTAGCTTGTCACAGTTACATTTTCTTGATTTTTCAAATTCATTTTGAATTTCTATGGTTGAAATGCAAGAGTTGGAATATTTCAGTAGTGTTTGGTTGTCGTTTACCTTGTCACAGTTACATTTTCTTGATTTTTCAAAGTTCATTTTGAATTTCTTTCATTGAAATGCAAGAGTTGGAATATTTCAGTAGTGTTTGGTTGTGGTTTACCTTGTCACAGTTACATTTTCTTGATTTTTCAAAGTTCATTTTGAATTTCTTTCGTTGAAATGCAAGAGTTGGAATATTTCAGTAGTGTTTGGTTGTGGTTTACCTTGTCACAGTTACATTTTCCTGATTTTTCAAAGTTTATTTTGAATTTCATTCCTTGAAATGCAAGAGTTTGAATATTTCATTAGTGTTTGGTTGTTGTTTACCTTGTAAAAGGTAAATTTTCTTTATTTTTTCAAATTTCATTTTTAATTTCTTTCATTGAAATGCAAGAGTTGGAATATTTCAGTAGTGTTTTGTTATGGTTTACCTTGTCACAGTTATATTTTCTTGATTTTTCAAAGTTCATTTTGAATTTCTTTTGTTGAAAAGCAAGAGTTGGAATATTTCACTAGTGTTTGGTTGTGGTTTACCTTGTCACAGTTACATTTTCTTGATTTTTCAAAGTTCATTTTGAATTTCTTTCGATGAAATGGAAGAGTTGGAATATTTCAGTAGTGTTTGTTTATGGTTTACCTTGTCACAGTTACATTTTCTTGATTTTTCAAATTCATTTTGAATTTCTATCGTTGAAATGCAAGAGTTGGAACATTTCAGTAGTGTTTGGTTGTCGTTTACCTTGTCACAGTTACATTTTCTTGATTTTTCAAAGTTCATTTTGAATTTCTTTCATTGAAATGCAAGAGTTGGAATATTTCAGTAGTGTTTGGTTGTGGTTTACCTTGTCACAGTTACATTTTCTTGATTTTTTAAAAGGTTATTTTGAATTTCTTTCGTTGAAATGCAAGAGTTGGAATATTTCACTAGTGTTTGGTTGTGGTTTACCTTGTAAAAGTTTCATTTTCCTGATTTTTCAAAGTTTATTTTGAATTTCTTTCTTTGAAATGCAAGAGTTGTAATATTTCAGTAGTGTTTGGTTGTTGTTAACCTTGTCACAGTTACATTTTATTTATTTTTCAAAGTTCATTTTGAATTTATTTCTTTTAAATGCAAGAGTTGGAATATTTCAGTAGTGTTTGCTTATGGTTTACCTTGTCACAGTTACATTTTCTTGATTTTTTAAAGTTCATTTTGAATTTCTTTCGTTGAAATGCAAGAGTTGGAATATTTCAGTAGTGTATGGTTATGGTATACCTTGTCACAGTTACATTTTCTTGATTTTTAAAAGCTCATTTGAACTTATTTCTTTGAAAAGCCAAAGTTGGAATATTTAAGTAGTGTTTTATTTCTGTTTCCATTGTCAAAGTTACATTTTATTGATTTTTCAAATTTAATTTTGTATTTATTTCGTTATAATGTAAGAGTTGGAATATTTCAGTAGTGTTTGGTTGTCGTTTACCATGTCACAGTTAGAATTTCTTGATTTTTCACAGTTCATTTGAATTTCTTTTGTTGAAATGTAAGAGATTGACTATTTAAGTAGTGTTTGCTTATGGTTTACCTTTTCACAGTTACATTTCCTTGATTTCTTAAAGTACATTTGAATTTATTTCATTTAAATGCAAGAGCTGGAATTTTTCAGTAGTGTTTGGTTGTGGTTTACCTTGTCACAGTTACATTTTCTTGATTTTTCAATGTTCATTTTGAATTACTTTCGTTGAAATGCAAGAGTTGGAATATTTCAGTAGTGTTTGGTTATGGTTTACCTTGTCACAGTTACATTTTCTTGATTTTTCAAATTCATTTTGAATTTCTTTCGTTGAAATGCAAGAATTGGAATATTTCAGTAGTGTTTGGTTGTCGTTTACCTTGTCACAGTTACATTTTCTTGATTTTTCAAAGTTCATTTTGAATTTCTTTCATTTAAATGCACGAGTTGGAATATTTCAGTAGTGTTTGGTTGTGGTTTACCTTGTCACAGTTACATTTTCTTGATTTTTCAAAGTTCATTTTGAATTTCTTTCGTTGAAATGCAAGAGTTGGAATATTTCAGTAGTGTTTGGTTGTGGTTTACCTTGTCACAGTTACATTTTCTTGATTTTTCAAAGTTCATTTTGAATTTCTTTCATTGAAATGCAAGAGTTGGAATATTTCAGTAGTGTTTGGTTGTGGTTTACCTTGTCACAGTTACATTTTCTTGATTTTTCAAAGTTCATTTTGAATTTCTTTCATTGAAATGCAAGAGTTGGAATATTTCAGTAGTGTTTGGTTGTGGTTTACCTTGTCACAGTTACATTTTCTTGATTTTTCAAAGTTCATTTTGAATTTCTTTCGTTGAAATGCAAGAGTTGGAATATTTCAGTAGTGTATGGTTCTGGTATACCTTGTCACAGTTACATTTTCTTGATTTTTTCAAAGTTCATTTGGATTTCTTTCGTTGAAATGCAAGAGTTGGAATATTTCAGTATTTTATGATTGAGGTATCCCTAGTCCCAGTTAGAGGATCGTAGTCATCATAGTTCTTTTTGTATTTCTTTCGTTGAAATGCAAGAGTTGGAATATTTCAGTAGTGTTTGGTTGTGGTTTACCTTGTCACAGTTACATTTTCTTGATTTTTCAAAGTTCATTTTGAATTTCTTTCATTGAAATGCAAGAGTTGGAATATTTCAGTAGTGTTTGGTTGTGGTTTACCTTGTCACAGTTACATTTTCCTGATTTTTCAAAGTTAATTTTGAATTTATTTCTTTGAAATGCAAGAGTTGGAATATTTCAGTAGTCTATGGTTCTGGTTTACCTTGTCACAGTTACATTTTGTTGTTTTTTCTTTTTACTTTTTTATTTTGTTTCTTTGATATGCATGTGTATTAATATTTCTGTTGTGTTTGTTGATGGATTATCTTTTCAGAATTACATTTTCTTTATTTTTCAAATCTCATTTGAATTTAGTCCTTTGAAATGCAAGAGTTGGAATATTTCAGCAGTGTTTGGTTATTATATACCTTGTCACAGCTACATTCTATTTATTTTTCAAAGCTTATTTTGGATTTCAGAAATCCAAATGATAGAGTTGGAATCTGTAAGAAAGGTATGTTTGTGGTTTACAATGTCACAGTTACATTTTCTTGATTTTTCAAAGTTCATTTTGAATTTCTTTCGTTGAAATGCAAGAGTTGGAATATTTCAGTAGTGTTTGGTTGTGGTTTACCTTGTCACAGTTACATTTTCTTGATTTTTCAAAGTTCATTTTGAATTTCTTTCGTTGAAATGCAAGAGTTGGAATATTTCAGTAGTGTTTGGTTGTGGTTTACCTTGTCACAGTTACATTTTCTTGATTTTTCAAAGTTCATTTTGAATTTCTTTCGTTGAAATGCAAGAGTTGGAATATTTCAGTAGTGTTTGGTTGTGGTTTACCTTGTCACAGTTACATTTTCTTGATTTTTCAAAGTTCATTTTGAATTTCTTTCATTGAAATGCAAGAGTTGGAATATTTCAGTAGTGTTTGGTTGTGGTTTACCTTGTCACAGTTACATTTTCTTGATTTTTCAAAGTTCATTTTGAATTTCTTTCGTTGAAATGCAAGAGTTGGAATATTTCAGTAGTGTTTGGTTGTGGTTTACCTTGTCACAGTTACATTTTCTTGATTTTTCAAAGTTCATTTTGAATTTCTTTCGTTGAAATGCAAGAGTTGGAATATTTCAGTAGTGTTTGGTTGTGGTTTACCTTGTCACAGTTACATTTTCTTGATTTTTCAAAGTTCATTTTGAATTTCTTTCGTTGAAATGCAAGAGTTGGAATATTTCAGTAGTGTTTGGTTGTGGTTTACCTTGTCACAGTTACATTTTCTTGATTTTTCAAAGTTCATTTTGAATTTCTTTCGTTGAAATGCAAGAGTTGGAATATTTCAGTAGTGTTTGGTTGTGGTTTACCTTGTCACAGTTACATTTTCTTGATTTTTCAAAGTTCATTTTGAATTTCTTTCGTTGAAATGCAAGAGTTGGAATATTTCAGTAGTGTTTGGTTGTGGTTTACCTTGTCACAGTTACATTTTCTTGATTTTTCAAAGTTCATTTTGAATTTCTTTCGTTGAAATGCAAGAGTTGGAATATTTCAGTAGTGTTTGGTTGTGGTTTACCTTGTCACAGTTACATTTTCTTGATTTTTCAAAGTTCATTTTGAATTTCTTTCGTTGAAATGCAAGAGTTGGAATAATTCAGTAGTTTTTGGTTGTGGTTTACCTTGTCACAGTTACATTTTCTTGATTTTTCAAAGTTCATTTTGAATTTCTTTCGTTTAAATGCAAGAGTTGGAATATTTCAGGAGTGTTTGGTTGTGGTGTACCGTGTCACAGGTACAGTTTCTTGATATATCAAAGTTCAATTTGAATTTCTTTCGTTGAAATGCAAGAGTTGGAATATTTCATTAGTGTTTGGTTGTGGTTTACCTTGTCACAGTTACATTTTCTTGATTTTTCTAAGTTCATTTTGAATTTCTTTCGTTGAAATGCAAGAGTTGGAATATTTCAGTAGTGTTTGGTTGTGGTTTACCTTGTCACAGTTACATTTTCTTGATTTTTCAAAGTTCATTTTGAATTTCTTTCGTTGAAATGCAAGAGTTGGAATATTTCAGTAGTGTTTGGTCGTGGTTTACCTAGTCACAGTTAGATTTTCTTGATTTTTCAAAGTTCATTTTGAATTTCTTTCGTTGATATGCGCGAGTTGGAATATTTCATGAGTGTTTTGTTTTTGTTTTCCGTGTCTCCGTTACATTTTCTTGATTTTTAAATTTTCTTTTTTTTTATGATTTTTTTTTTTGAAATTGTTGGTCTATTTAAGTAGTGTTTTGTTGTGGTTTACCTTGTCACAGTTACATTTTCTTGATTTTTCAAAGTTCATTTTGAATTTCTTTCGTTGAAATACAAGAGTTGGAATATTTCAGTAGTGTTTGGTTGTAGTTTACCATGTCACAGTTACATTTTCTTGATTTTTCAAAGTTCATTTTGAATTTCATTCGTTGAAGTGCAGGAGTTGGAATATTTCAGTAGTGTTTGTTTGTGGTTTACCATGTCACAGTTACATTTTCATGATCTTTCAAAGTTCATTTTGAATTTCTTTCGTTGAAATGCAAGAGTTGAAATATTTCAGCAGTGTTTGGTTGTGGTTTACCTTTTCAAAGTTCCATTTTCTTGAGTTTTCAAAGTTCATTTTGGATTTCTTTCGTTGAAATGCAAGAGTTGGAATATTTCAGTAGTGTTTGGTCGTGGTTTACCTTGTCACAGTTACATTTTCTTGATTTTTCAAAGTTCATTTTGAATTTCTTTCGTTGAAATGCAAGAGTTGGAATATTTCAGTAGTGTTTGGTTGTGGTTTAACTTGTCACAGTTACATTTTCTTGATTTTTCAAAGTTCATTTTGAATTTCTTTCGTTGAAATGCAAGAGTTGGAATATTTCAGTAGTGTTTGGTTGTGGTTTACCTTGTCACAGTTACATTTTCTTGATTTTTCAAAGTTCATTTTGAATTTCTTTCGTTGAAATGCAAGAGTTGGAATATTTCAGTAGTGTTTGGTTGTGGTTTACCTTGTCACAGTTACATTTTCTTGATTTTTCAAAGTTCATTTTGAATTTCTTTCGTTGAAATGCAAGAGTTGGAATATTTCAGTAGTGTTTGGTTGTGGTTTACCTTGTCACAGTTACATTTTCTTGATTTTTCAAAGTTCATTTTGAATTTCTTTCGTTGAAATGCAAGAGTTGGAATATTTCAGTAGTGTTTGGTTGTGGTTTACCTTGTCACAGTTACATTTTCTTGATTTTTCAAAGTTCATTTTGAATTTCTTTCGATTAAATGCACGAGATGGAATATTTCAGTAGGGTTTGGTTGTGGTTTACATTGTCACAGTTACATTATCTTGATTTTTCAAAGTTCATTTTGAATTTCTATCGTTGAAATGCAAGAGTTGGAATATTTCAGTAGTGTTTGGTTGTCGTTTACCATGTCACAGTTACATTTTCATGATTCTTCCAAACTTCATTTTGAATTTTTCTCGTTGAAATGCAAGAGTTGGATTATTTCTTAAGTGTCTGATTATGGTTTACCTTGTCAGAGTTACATGTTCTTGATTTTTCAAAATTAATTTTTAATTTCTTTTTTTGAACTGCAAGAGTTGGAATATTTCAGTAGTGTTTGGTTGTGGTTTACCTTGTCACAGTTACATTTTCTTGATTTTTCAAAGTTCATTTTGAATTTCTTTCGTTGAAATGCAAGAGTTGGAATATTTCAGTAGTGTTTGGTTGTGGTTTACCTTGTCACAGTTACATTTTCTTGATTTTTCAAAGTTCATTTTGAATTTCTTTCATTGAAATGCAAGAGTTGGAATATTTCAGTAGTGTTTGGTTGTGGTTTACCTTGTCACAGTTACATTTTCTTGATTTTTCAAAGTTCATTTTGAATTTCTTTCGTTGAAATGCAAGAGTAGGAATATTTCATTAGTGTTTGGTTTTGGTTTACCTTTTCACAGATACATTTTCGTGATTTTTCAAAGTTCATTTTGAATTTATTTCTTTGAAATGCAAGAGTTGGAATATTTCAGTAGTGTTTGGTTGTGGTTTACCTTGTCACAGTTACATTTTCTTGATTTTTCAAAGTTCATTTTGAATTTCTTTCGTTGAAATGCAAGAGTTGGAATATTTCAGTAGTGTTTGGTTGTGGTTTACCTTGTCACAGTTACATTTTCTTGATTTTTCAAAGTTCATTTTGAATTTCTTTCGTTGAAATGCAAGAGTTGGAATATTTCAGTAGTGTTTGGTTGTGGTTTACCTTGTCACAGTTACATTTTCTTGATTTTTCAAAGTTCATTTTGAATTTCTTTCGTTGAAATGCAAGAGTTGGAATATTTCAGTAGTGTTTGGTTGTGGTTTACCTTGTCACAGTTACATTTTCTTGATTTTTCAAAGTTCATTTTGAATTTCTTTCGTTGAAATGCAAGAGTTGGAATATTTCAGTAGTGTTTGGTTGTGGTTTACCTTGTCACAGTTACATTTTCTTGATTTTTCAAAGTTCATTTTGAATTTCTTTCGTTGAAATGCAAGAGTTGGAATATTTCAGTAGTGTTTGGTTGTGGTTTACCTTGTCACAGTTACATTTTCTTGATTTTTCAAAGTTCATTTTGAATTTCTTTCGTTGAAATGCAAGAGTTGGAATATTTCAGTAGTGTTTGGTTGTGGTTTACCATGTCTCAGTTACATTTTCTTGATTCTTCAAAGTTAATTTTGAATTTCTTTCGTTTAAATGCAAGATTTGGAATATTTCAGTAGTGTTTGGTAGTGTTATACCTTATAACAGCAACATTTTATCGATTTTTCAATGTTCATTTTTAATTTCTTTCGTTGAAATTTAAGAGTTGGAATATTTCAGTAGTTTTTGGTTGTGGTTTACCTTATCACAGTTACATTTTCTTGATTTTTCAAAGTTCATTTTGAATTTCTTTCCTTGAAATGCAAGAGTTGGACTATTTCGGTAGTGTTTTGTTCTGGTTTACCTTATCAGAGTTACATTTTCTTGATTTTTCAAAGTTGATTTTGAATTTCTTTCGTTGAAATGTAAGAGTTGGAATATTTCAGTAGTGTTTGGTTGTGGTTGACCTTGTCACATTTACATTTTCTTGATTTTTCATAGTTAATTATGAATTTCTATCATTGAAATGAAAGATTTGTAATATTTCAGTAGTGTTTGGTTATCGTTTACAAGGTCAAAGTTATATTTTCTTGATTTTTCAGCTTCATTTTGAATTTCTATCGTTTAAATGCAAGAGTTGGAATATTTCAGTAGCGTTTGGTTGTGGTTTAGCTTGTCACAGTTACATTGTCTTTATTTTAAAAAGTTCATTTTGAATTTCTTTCCTTGAAATGCAAGAGTTGGAATATTTCAGTAGTGTTTGGTTGTGGTTTACCTTGTCACAGTTACATTTTCTTGATTTTTCAATGTTCATTTTGAATTTCTTTCGTTGAAATGCAAGAGTTGGAATATTTCAGTAGTGTTTGGTTGTGGTTTACCTTGTCACAGTTACATTTTCTTGATTTTTCAAAGTTCATTTTGAATTTCTTTCGTTGAAATGCAAGAGTTGGAATATTTCAGTAGTGTTTGGTTGTGGTTTACCTTGTCACAGTTACATTTTCTTGATTTTTCAAAGTTCATTTTGAATTTCTTTCGTTGAAATGCAAGAGTTGGAATATTTCAGTAGTGTTTGGTTGTGGTTTACCTTGTCACAGTTACATTTTCTTGATTTTTCAAAGTTCATTTTGAATTTCTTTCGTTGAAATGCAAGAGTTGGAATATTTCAGTAGTGTTTGGTTGTGGTTTACCTTGTCACAGTTACATTTTCTTGATTTTTCAAAGTTCATTTTGAATTTCTTTCGTTGAAATGCAAGAGTTGGAATATTTCAGTAGTGTTTGGTTGTGGTTTACCTTGTCACAGTTACATTTTCTTGATTTTTCAAAGTTCATTTTGAATTTCTTTCGTTGAAATGCAAGAGTTGGAATATTTCAGTAGTGTTTGGTTGTGGTTTACCTTGTCACAGTTACATTTTCTTGAGTTTTCAAATTTCATTTTGAATTTCTTTCGTTGAAGTACAAGAGTTGGAATATTTCAGTAGTGTTTTGTCGTGGTTTACCTTGTCACAGTTACATTTTCTTGATTTTTCAAAGTTCATTTTGAATTTATTTCGTTGAAAAGCAAGAGTTGGAATATTTCAGTAGCGTTTGCTTGTGGTTTACCTTGTCACAGTTAAATCTTATTTATTTTTCAAAGTTCTTTTTGAATTTCTTTCATTGAAAAGCAAGATTTGAAATATTTCAGAATTGTTTGGGTGTGGTTTGCCCTGTCACAGTTACTTTGTCTTTATTTTTCTATGGTCATTTTGAATTTCTTTCTTTCAAATGCAGGAGTTGGAATATTTCAAAAGTGTTGGGTTGTGGCTTACCGTGTCACAGTTACATTTTCGTGATTTTTCAAAGATCATTTTTAATTTCTTTCGTTGAAATGCAAGAGTTGTACTATTTCAGTAGTGTTTGGTTGTGGTTTACCTTGTCACAGTTACATTTTCTTGATTTTTCAAAGTTCATTTTGAATTTCTTTCGTTGAAATGCAAGAGTTGGAATATTTTAGTAGTGTTTGGTTATGGTTTACCTTGTCACAGTTACA